>NC_068939.1:6491945-6624476 GCF_016801865.2 Culex pipiens pallens
CAAAATTTCATCTTAGGCCATAGGGAAGACATCAAAAAGTTGGCACCAAATTAAAAAAAATACAAATACAATAAATTTCAGGAATTTGTTGAAAATTTCTCATTTAAAACCAAAATGTCGAGTGAAATTGATTTTTTTAAGCTTATTACTTCACACTTTCGTGGATTCGTCTTTTTTGAAATTGATTTTGAATCATTCCTGTTTTTGATGTACATTTTTACAATATACCGTATTTATAAAAAAATGCGAATATTATTATTAATAAACAACTGAGGTGTCATAAAACCCTCATTTTTTTGTATTTTCACAACATTACAGTTTTTGGTAAAATACTCTCATTTTCATTTGATGTTTATTTTTGTTAAAATACTCAAATTTTCAAATGGGTGTCAAACGATGCAAAATTTTGTATGGATGCAAAAAAAATAGAAAAAAAATTATTCATGAGTGTGAAATGATGCGAAATTGCGAATGGAAAAAATATTTTTTTTAGTGTTAAATGCTAAAATTTATCTGAAATTTCTATTTCTTAATAAAAAAAACTTAAATGGTTTGTAAATGCAAGTAATTTGAACCTACAATTGGAATAAATTACATTGAAAAAGTTTGTAAATTTTACGATAGAACGCATAACTATAGATAGGGTTTCCAAATCTAAAAAAAAAAACTTGATTTAACCAAAAATTTAACCATCTGTCTTAAGGGGTTACATACATGTATATCGGCAAAAAAGTCAGAGGTTAGTATGAGCACACACTTCAACTTTTTTTCATGGCATTTAAAATATACATTTTCACCTACTTTCAAATCAAATTTGAAGATAAAGACTCGTTAAACCGATTCCGTGTGCATGATCAAGCCCGATTTTCAAAAATTTATTTTAAAAAAGATAAAAATATTGTTGTGTTTTTCATATAAAAACCGTTAGTTTTTGTTTTTTTGTATTTAAAAAAACATATTTAAAAAATTTGGCTTCGTCATGCACAAGGTATACATCTTGAGAGTCTTCATCTCAAATTTCAGCCAATTTGGTCCATTCCATCTCGAGATATCGTGGCACCCGTAAATCAACTCGGGGTTTTGAGAAAAACGCCAACAAAGTCTGACAGCCCGCTTTGCGCATGGCGAAATTTTGAACTTAAATCGTCTCTTACTCAGTTTAGTCATGAAATATATTCATGAAACTATCAGGAGTGATTATTAATCATCTTTTGAGTGGATTTATCAAATATTCTGTAATATATAATTTTGTGATTTTCTACATGTATGTAACCCCTTAAATAAAAATATTTTCTTGCAGCAAATGTCAATTTGAGCCCAATATTTGCATTAAAAAAATCCTCACTTAGAAACGCAAAAAAGGATTTCAAAATTATATTCCATCCTTTCAAAAAGGGCAAACAACACTTCATCAAACGCGGACAATATTTCAGTGGGCCCGTCAGTCAACTTCGCTTTTGAGCCCATTATTAAGCGCATAAACACCTTTAATTTAAGGTGGCTGCCTGCGCTGGTGGGCTCATAGAAAAAATCGAATCGATCACGTCGCGTCATCGTCGGTGGAGGTGATTGATCCAGATTGCGGGATAATCGAAGAGCTATAATGTTTATGCATAGAAGAGGCATACTTTAGTTGATGGGGAGTTTGATTAGGTTGGTTCATTAGAAGAAGGTTTTTGTTTCGTTGAAATCAGTTGAAGTCTTAAATTTGTTAAATTTCAGCGAAATTTGTTACAATTGAATTCTGCAGAAACGACTGATTTCGTTACCCTCTGTTGACATCAGTGATTTCAAGAGAAAAAAAAATCTGCAGACCTCTTAGCGTTCAGCTTTTTTCTACGAATTCAGTTGCCTTCTCTGGAATGCGTTCATTTCTGTGAATTTTGTCTCAATTTCTGCTACGATACCACCCTAGGCCTTACTTCAGCAACACAGAGCCCGCCATTTATCAGTTCACGGATTGTTGGATTCCGACAGTCATATCTATCGCGGGTCTATCATGAACAGCGCACGGTTCACAGCAGCTAAACTGCTGCTGCTGTCGATGATGGAGTCCTGATGATGATGGAGAAGAGGTGTTGCGATGTCTGGTTTTGAACTCCGAGGTTGCGAACAAAATAATATAAAAAAAAAATCTTGTTCAGCCTATCCCGCGTGATGAATTGGCAAAAGAGGCTCGCGTGCTCCCCATTTCGATGACGAACCCCGCGCAAATGGATGATGGATGATGTTTAGAATTTGTGTGTACAATCCTTCGAGGGGGAAAGGGGGTAGAAGATCCCTAATGGAGAGAAGGTACAATCAATATGCTTGTCCACGGACGCGCCGGCATGTCGAGCAAATTGAAATCCGTTTCGAATTCTGTTTCGCACTTGATCGAATTTTGATTAAAACGTTTCTACTCGAGGCGAACGCAGGAAAAAAAACAACGTGTTACTTTAAGAGTGCTGAAATCTATGTTTTGACAGAGGTGCACAATCACGGTGTGAGCGCCCTCTCAATCAGTCGGTTGGAAGTGAACTGTCCCAAATCGAGGATGAAAATTTCGGCGTTTATCCGCACCTTGAAACGCTTGTTTTCAAATCGCACAAAACCAACAGGGATCCGGCGCGAAATTCAAATGATATCACAACACTCGATGGAATTGGAATGATTGACCCTGCCGAGAATGAAAGTCGGTTTGATTTTAAGTTGATTTTTGCTCAATTTGGAAGATTTTTGTAATGTTACTCTTAATTGAGTTTTATTTAAAGGGAATGATTTCAATATTTCACTTATTATGAATATTGTCAATAAAACTCCATTAAGAGTTATGTTATGATTATACATAATCTTTCACGACCGCGACTTTTCTTTTCAGTCAATTGATGATTTTACTGGATTTTCGGAGATGTTTCTAGTATTTATGATTTAACTCAATTACTAAATGATTATTATTTAGATTTATGAATTTGTAGTAATTTTCGAATTTGTTGATTTTTTGTTGATTTATTTTATCATTCCACAAAATTTAAGTGACTGATTTTATGAACTTTGAGAGTTATTCTGTGTTAGATTAGATAAGATCAGATTACTCAATTTTGAGTGAATTTATAATCTTTCATAATTTTGAGTGATTTAATAGTTTCATTCAATTTAGGGTGATTTGACAGTTTTTTCAACCATCATTGATTTTATGATTTAATATCCTAAAATTTAGGTCATTTTGCTCAAATTTGAAAAAAATATTTGGTTTCGAGATATAATGGTTAAAAGCTTAAATTTTACTGATTACTTGAGTTTACGCAGTTTGAGTGATATAAAATTTTATTACATTTTGAGTGATTTTATGATGATACTAAAAATTATGTTGATTTTACTTTATTTTAACTGTACTTATAATAAAATAGAGTTTTAATGATCTTACGATTTTATTAAAATAAGATTGATATTAATCATCTACTTATTTTTATTATAAAAAATATATGATTTTGTCTCTCGAATCAAGTTGTGATCGAGGGGAGGAAAGGGCATAAAACAAATGTCAAACTTAATTTTAAAAAAAATTGGAACCTAAAATCTAGAGTTGTTTTTAAACATGTAAAAAACAATAGCTTATAGGTCCTTTTCAAAAAAAATCTGGAAATGGTTTACATGTCATAAAATTTCACTATCAAAAATTGCAAATAAAAATCAATGAATTAAAAAAAAATATAACGCCTTTTCTGATCTTCCTAGTTTTTAAAATAAAAATTTAATTTTTAAGGCAGTTGCACATATTTTTCAATGTTTTTTTTTTGTTCACATTTCTGGGTGAATTTACAAGGATAAAAAAAAATTGAATATTTTGATCAATTTGCAGTGCTAGTGTAAGGAGGGACAAAACAAATAAATTTCAAAATTTGAGCTTAATTTTCAAAAAGTTAGAGAAAAAAGCTTTATACATTATTGCAATATGCTTATTTCAGAAATTTGCAAAATATCAAAAATTTAACGATAATATTATTTTTTCTAAATTTTCATGTCACTTTCCCATTTGTGGTCCCAAAATTAATCATTTGAGCAATTCTCTACGAATTCGGTCTTTTTTCTTCAATTTTAATTTTTGTATTTTTTAATCCGACTTAAACTTTTTTGGTGCCTTCGGTATGCCCAAAGAAGCCATTTTGCATCATTAGTTTGTCCATATAATTTTCCATACAAATTTGGCAGCTGTCCATACAAAAATGATGTATGAAAATTCAAAAATCTGTATCTTTTGAAGGAATTTTTTGATCGATTTGGTGTCTTCGGCAAAGTTGTAGGTATGGATATGGACTACTAAATTTGGTGATTTTTTTATTTAACTTTTAATCACTAAAACTTGATTTGCAAAAAAACACTATTTTTAATTTTTTTTATTTTTTGATATTTTTTAGAGGACATAAAATGCCAACTTTTCAGAAATTTCCAGATTGTGCAAAAAATCATTGACCGAGTTATGAATTTTTTAATCAATACTGATTTTTTCAAAAAATCGAAATTTTGGTCGTAAAAATTTTTCAACTAAATTTTTCGATGTAAAATCAAATTTGCAATCAAAAAGTACTTTAGTGAAATTTTGATAAAGTGCACCGTTTTCAAGTTATAGCCATATTTAAGTGACTTTTTTGAAAATAGTCGCAGTTTTTCCTTTTTTTTAAATTAGTGCACATGTTTGCCCAGTTTTGAAATAGTAGTTTATGTAACAAGTTGCAAAAAGCGGATTTTTTCAGCACGAGTCGTACATTTATCCAACGAGGTTCACCGAGTTGGATAAATACGACGAGTGCTGAAAAAATCAAGTTTTGCAACGAGTTCCATACAACATTTTTTGCAATTCCGAAAAATACCCATTGAGTGAAATTTTAAGTCAAATTTTCATGTATATTGTCAATAAATCGTTTAAATCAAAAAAAATGTTGAAAAGTATTACTTTTCGAAACAAGTGCTGAAAAGTTCAACTTTTCAGCACCCATTTCAGTGCTGAAAAGTAGAACTTTTCAGCATTTATTTTGAAAAGTGTTGCTATTCGATTCTGTTATTTTTGGTACAGAAAAGTAGGCTATTTCGTCGTTCAAGAATGACAGGAAAAGTCGGTAGTTTCACGACGGAATTGCAAAAAAAATATTTTTGAAAAGCTGAGAAAATTCTCTATATTTTGCTTCTTCGGACTTTGTTGATACGACCTTTAGTTGCTGAGATATTGCAATGCAAAGGTTTAAAAACAGGAAAATTGATGTTTTCTAAGTCTCACTCAAACAACCCACCATTTTCTATCGTCAATATCTCAGCAAATAATGGTCCAATTTTCAATGTTAAAATATGAAACATTTGTGAAATTTTTCGATCTTTTCGAAAAAAATATTTTCAAAATTTTCAAATCAAGACTAACATTTTAAAAGGGCGTAATATTGAATGTTTGGCCTTTTTGAAATGTTAGTCTTGATTTGAAATTTTTTAATATATATTTTTTTTAAAAGATCGGGAAATTTCACAAATGTTTCATATTTTAACATTGAAAATCGGACCATTAGTTGCTGAGATATTGACGATAGAAAATGGTGGGTTGTTTGGGTGAGACTCAGAAAACATCAATTTTCCTGTTTTAAACCTTTGCATTGCAATATCTCAGCAACTAAAGGTCGTATCAACAAAGTCCCAAGAAGCAAAATATAGAGAATTTTCTCAGCTTTTCAAAAATATTTTTTTTCAAAACTGGGCAAACATGTGCACTAATTTAAAAAAATGAAAAACTGCGACTATTTTCAAAAAAGTCACTTAAATATGGCTATAACTTGAAAACGGTGCACTTTATCAAAATTTCACTAAAGTACTTTTTGATTGCAAATTTGATTTTACATCGAAAAATTTAGTTGAAAAATTTTTACGACCAAAATTTCGATTTTTTGAAAAAATCAGTATTGATTAAAAAATTCATAACTCGGTCAATGATTTTTTGCACAATCTGGAAATTTCTGAAAAGTTGGCATTTTATGTCCTCTAAAACATATCAAAAAATTAAAAAAATTAAAAATAGTGTTTTTTTGTAAATCAAGTTTTAGTGATAAAAAGTTAAATAAAAAAATCACCAATTTTTTTTTACCGTGTATTATTTTTTTCCAGTGTAGTCCATATCTATACCTACAACTTTGCCGAAGACACCAAATCGATCAAAAAATTCCTTCAAAAGATACAGATTTTTGAATTTTCACATATCATTTTTGTATGGACAGCTGCCAAATTTGTATGGAAAATTATATGGACAAACTTTGGGCATACCGAAGGCACCAAAAAAGTTTCAGTCGGATTAAAAAATACAAAAAAAATCGAATGACCGAAATCCTAGAGAACTGCTCATTTGTGAAAAGATTAAAATAGCCGTTTTTATTAAAAATAAATAAATTAAAGCTATTCAATGTAAATAGATTGCAAACAATGCAACATGTTTTTTAAAGTTTATTTTTGTTTTAATAATTTTATTGCCACCCCCTAAATTTTGTGGATGTTTTAATTGCAAAAAAAAATTATATAAATCTATATCATAGATTGATTTAATTTTTTTCTGAAAAATTTGATGTCATGATTTTATGATTTTATGATTTTATGATTTTATGATTTTATGATTTTATGATTTTATGATTTTATGATTTTATGATTTTATGATTTTATGATTTTATGATTTTATGATTTTATGATTTTATGATTTTATGATTTAATGATTTTATGATTTTATGATTTTATGATTTTATGATTTTATGATTTAATGATTTTATGATTTTATGATTTTATGATTTTATGATTTTATGATTTTATGATTTTATGATTTTATGATTTTATGATTTTATGATTTTATGATTTTATGATTTTATGATTTTATGATTTTATGATTTTATGATTTTATGATTTTATGATTTTATGATTTTATGATTTTATGGTTTCAGAAATTTGTATGGAATTTGATGGGTCAATTCACCGTTTACTCTCCTGGAGACATTACATTTCCAGATTGATGCTCCGTTCACACCGATCGGACTGCCAATCCCAGCTTCGTATCTTTATCGCACAGAATAAATCAGATAAAGCTCAAGATTTACGCCCCAGGAAGAGCAAGAGGCTGATGTCATCGCGTTGTGTCCCATCTCCCACCGTAGAAAGAAGCTGCTTGACTGGGCTTGACTTTCTGGCCGGTCGATGTGTCATTTCTTGTTTTGGCCTCTCAAGTTCCGGCATTCTGCCTGCCTTCTCCTTGGAATCACATTTCAAATCAACATTCATCAGCTATTATTTTCAATTGAATTCAATTTCGTTTTCTTTTCTCTCTTCTGAACGTTCAGTATGCCTTCAAATAGGTCTTCGAATTTATTTCGACAATTTTTTTTTCGGGCACGTTCAGTTCAACGCATGCCTGCATGCAAATCGAAATAAAAAGACGCACAAATTGAATCAAAATGTGATATGAAAATTGATATTTCGTCCCAAAAATAAAAATGTCCCACTTTTCTTGCTCGGAGATTCCATCGTTTTGATAGCGTTCCCTTGTGGGTTCTGACAAGACAAGACAAGGGGGACGACGACGACGTTTAGGAAGTAACGAAACAAGACAAATAACTGTGTAACATGCCGGACAGAGTGGCACACAGTCCGGGAGAATACTGGGACAGGGTGGGGTCAGATTGGACGTGTGCACTCGTGCTGCAATACCTTGGCCATGGTATCATCATTTGGCTTGGCTTGGGGGGTTGGAGGGAAAATAAAAGTTTTCCGTTTGGAAAGTATATCTTTCTGGATTGTCGTCCAGTTGGATGAGCCGAGGAAGTGGTGTCCCGGCTCGTTATACTTCCCTGAAAGTTGAAAATCATTAAATGATTCGAAAAATTTCGCAAAAGCTAGTTTGGTGCCAAAAAAAAAAGTTTCTGGATCGTGCCAACTTTTTTTGATTCGAAGTTTGAGAACCCCTGTCCTGTCCCCACTTCTGGGTGCAGCCAAGCCAGCCCCATAAGCACACACGGAAACCAACCCGGAGATGTGCTCCACCAAACCTGAAGTGTGTCCATTGCAGTAACCATCAGCCCAGTGAGTGTCCAATCCAAGGAGAGTCCTCGAAATAGCAACAAGACCATCGAGTTGGGGTGAGGAGGTGGTGGGGATGACCTGAACTTTATTACTATGTTGATCCACACCACCCCCCGGTGAGGGACGGAGGGACAACAAGTGAAATAGGTCGGTCAGTCCTTAACCGAGGTACGAGGTTGGTGGGTGAGGTTTTGAGGGCAAGACAAGGAAACAACAAAATGTTGCAACTGATGTGTCCTCGGTCGGACCGGTGTGTGGTGCACGTGGAATGGTACGTGGTTTTTCAAAGTTATGATCCAGCTTTTCTTTGTGGAGGGGTGGGATGCAGGTGGGATTGTGTGAGGTCAGCATTATGTGATTGTTATTCAAAGTTAGAAAAAATGTCAAGTCATCAGTTTTGGTTGACTCTCAACTCTAGAGAGTAACTATGAAAGTTAGATTCAGAATTGTTATTTTCAATTCATCACATGCAAATAATAATTAAACATAGCTTCAAAAGAAACCGCAAACAATTTATTTCCCAGAATTCACTACAAAACAGAGTGGCTCACCACTCGTACCAAACAACATTTCATGTTTTGTAGCAAATTGATGGAATGTTTTCGTTTGGTTTCACCGCACAAATTATTGTTATTATTCGTCAAAAACGTCCATTAACAAAGCAAAAAGAGACCTCGCATCAAATAGCGCTGGCAAAAGACCTATTAATTAAACGGCAAATTGGACCGTGCACCACACGACTGTCCCCGGGTCAATCAACTAAGGCAAAACAATTTCGATTAATTGGCAATGATTTCGATTGATGTACGTTCACGGAAACCCCACCAAAGCGTTATTAATTCCAAGCATTATAATGGCACTAATCAGTGCTGCTACGAGCCAATTAATTGTCGTTTGACCAAAGTTCGCTGCGTCATCAACCCCAAAACAGTTGGCAGAAAAAGGGGAAAAGTTTTTCCGGGCGCGTCTCGGTCATAAAATTATGTCTTTATGAATTGGACCGCTATTCTTTAGGGGGAGGGGGGGACAAATTTCACTGGTGCTACCTTTGGCGAGACCCAAATCACGTCCGCCGACCCTGACGTGGTGAAATTTTGCGTACGTACTGATAATTTTTAATAAACTTTACAGCGTTGGTTTGGCACATTTTTTTACTGGCGACGTCATCGATGGAATGGTTGAAGGCACGGAAAAACGGTCCGAAAAATTTGGGGGCAAACAAATATTTTTCAAAAACCAACAAAATTTCAATGTAATTTGTAGGTTTAGGTGCAATTAGCCGAAAACTTTCTAAATTTCATTCTCTTGCGTTTAATATCATCGTTTAAATCATTTTCAACATGTTTGAGTTTATTTTAAAATAGGGTATTTGTCCCTATTTTGGGCCTAGTATCTATTTTGGGTCTTCCAAACTTAATTCAACGAAATTGAGCACTTCACCATATCTGGTAGGGATCTGCCTCTTGAAAATGATTCGTGCTGTCATTATCTTCATTTTGGTGGACAAGAATAATTCACTTTTTCCTCTTAAATTAGAAATAATGCAATAAATATTTCCCTCTTCACATTTTCCTTAGCAAATTGAAACTTGCCCATTAGGTCCAAAATTTTCACCACTTTTGCTTACCGCTTCTTGGCACTCAGCGTCAAGGCGTTCATCGCTCAGCACACGAATGAGAGCCGTCTTCCAAATCTCCAACCACCGGCAATATGTTTTTATTGGTGGGTTGCACAATCCCGTTGCAAAAACAATCACTAAACTGCCACCAAATCAATATAATAACTGATTAAAGTCTCTCGAAGAGAATGGCTTTATTTTCAGTCCAGTTGACACTTCTACAAATTCTGATTTCAACCAATCAGAAGGTAGGCCGAAAATATGCACAAAGAAGGTCGTATGCTAGGAGCAATATCCCCAAAATAGGGGCAAAAAATGTTTTAGTTTTTCGTGCTTTTACAGCGATATAAGGTATTTTTATCAAAATGTTGATAATGTACGAGCTTAAGCATTAAAAAACCAACTTATTCATGTAAAACAAACTATGCTGCCAATAGCAGCCTTTGAGAATACATCACATTAAAAGTGCGCTCTGCTTAGTAGGCTCAATATAGGGACAAATACAAATTTTAAGAAAATTTGCAATGTTAAGTACCAAACATTTTGTTTTTTTCAAAAAATAATATTTTCTTTAAAACCCAGATTTTTTTTAAACTTATAAGGGGGCAAACAAATAAAAAAATTGATCAATAGAAATAACAAGCCATGGTTTCCAAATTTGGATAAACAAAGTGTTTTAATTGCATTTTACACCAGTCTTGTTGTTTTGTAATCATTGGTTTTCAAAATATCAAGGAATTGACAAGAATTTCTATTTAAGCGAACTTTTTGCGGTACTGTGCATTGGAGTTTAACAATTTTTTAAATATTTTCAAACGAGCACAAACATGTTTAATGTGATTGTAAAAAAAGAAAGTAAGAAATATATAAAAATACGTTTTATAATTTAATAGGCAATCAACTACTATATTTGACTAAAATGGGATCACGGAACTCGAATTTGATGTTTAAATTAGTAAGAAAATGAAAAAAAAAACAGGAAAAAAAATAAAAAAATGTACATCGAAATTTTTAAAAAACTCATGAGATTTTTGAATTGAGGGTTCCAAAATTGTCTAATTTACGGACTAAATCCTGCAAGACTCTGATTGTTAAAAAAAATCAAACTTTGTAGAAAATAACTATGAAGACTGTAATTTAGGGGATGAATAAAAAATTATATCGACAGTTCCCCTAGTTTTGAAGATACTAAAATGTCTGTAACAGAAATCTGGGTGCAAAAGCTATGGTTGATGTGTACCGTTAACCCAAACATGTGTGGTAATCACCACCACTACATTCCCAAGTTACATGCTAAACAGAACGACCGTTTGTGTCTCTGTTTCGTTTCGTCCTTCGCCACACGCACTTAATGCGTGTTGACGATGCGCATGAGCATGTGGCTTGGAAATGCAGGATGCAACCGTAATAAAGTTTTATTACGGTTCGTCTAGCGTCGGCGTGGGATTAGGACTCCCGCCGACATTTAGGATGAGAAGTCGGTTCTCAGAAGTGTTGTAGGTAGAGAACCGACTGTAGAATTGTAAAATAAAGCTAGTCTTAAACGAACCTTAAGAGAGGAAACATATCCTTGTATTTATTCAATAATATCACATCCCGAGCCAAATTTCTACACATGCCTAAAAATGATTCTCAACGCTGTTTTGAAATTATTGAAATTTTGTTTTATGTTTTATGTTTTATGTTTTATGTTTTATGTTTTATGTTTTATGTTTTATGTTTTATGTTTTATGTTTTATGTTTTATGTTTTATGTTTTATGTTTTATGTTTTATGTTTTATGTTTTATGTTTTATGTTTTATGTTTTATGTTTTATGTTTTATGTTTTATGTTTTATGTTTTATGTTTTATGTTTTATGTTTTATGTTTTATGTTTTATGTTTTATGTTTTATGTTTTATGTTTTATGTTTTATGTTTTATGTTTTATGTTTTATGTTTTATGTTTTATGTTTTATGTTTTATGTTTTATGTTTTATGTTTTATGTTTTATGTTTTATGTTTTATGTTTTATGTTTTATGTTTTATGTTTTATGTTTTATGTTTTATGTTTTATGTTTTATGTTTTATGTTTTATGTTTTATGTTTTATGTTTTATGTTTTATGTTTTATGTTTTATGTTTTATGTTTTATGTTTTATGTTTTATGTTTTATGTTTTATGTTTTATGTTTTATGTTTTATGTTTTATGTTTTATGTTTTATGTTTTATGTTTTATGTTTTATGTTTTATGTTTTATGTTTTATGTTTTATGTTTTATGTTTTATGTTTTATGTTTTATGTTTTATGTTTTATGTTTTATGTTTTAGATTTTGACACACTTTTTCCGTGCAAATTCCCCTCCCAAAAAAATCGATCCTGATAAATATCTCCCCCTCGCTGAGATCATTAAAGTGCCTGGTGTTGGTACCGCGGAGGCCAAGAACCCGGTTGCTGCTCCTCTTCGTCGTAAAATTGTCTGATTTATGAGACTGCGGCGGTAGCCCCCCTCTTATCGCCAGTTCGTTTTGAGTTGACTCACGTTCAACCCGCGAAACAAGAATGATGATGTCGTTACTTTTCATAAATTATAAAAAAAATCGAATATTGGTCAACACTCGCCCGTCGGGATTAATTCGCTGCGGAAAAAGGGTCACATGTTTCTTCCTTTTTTTCGGGGGAATGACAGACTGTCACTTAATTAGATATTCGCTAAATGGTTACGTGATTGGGGGCTGAAATTTAAAAAAAAAATCAGCATAATGAAAATTAACCGACTTTGCCATTGATGGTGGCGGTGGATCTGCGAGTTGGGTGACAGTTATTAATCGGGTGATTTATGAACAGCTCGGGGACTTCATTATGACGACGTGTGTCATTAAACGGTGAAGACGGTACACAGGATGACTTTGTAGTTTTATGGCGGGGTAGCTAATATTCAGTTTTTGGCTGGTTGTTGATAGTTTGATGAGGATTACTACTTCATTATTTATATGTGCGACGGAATTTCAAAATTTAATTATTATTTTTTTGCTTTAACAGCTAAATTAATAACATTAAAATAATTGATTTTTCTAACATTGTTTTTATTCCTTTTTTTCAGGTACAAAAATAAAACAAATCTATGTTACTGGTAAGTAAGTAAAGGCATCGCAAAGTAGGTTAATTTAATTTTACTGTATAATGATTTGAATTGGCATAGGCCAAAAATGTAACTTTCAAAATAATAATGCTGTTAAAGACTTTGTAAAAACAAAATTATTATAATTCAATGCAACCTTCCACAGTAATAGAAAATGTCAACAGAACCAAAATTGATACTTGAACTTGAAACGCGATGTCATGTGCGATCCCACCAGGACCTTAGCTCATACACAGGATTACACCATCCCGCCCCTTGAAATGCGGCCAAATCTGCCATCTCGACACAGATGAGTCCATATGTGACCGTCGTCGTCGACGACACCAGCACCGTTTTCCTGGGCAAGATAGCAAAAGATCCTGCTCCTCCTTTCCCCTTGGGAACGATAAATTTTCATAAAAGTCACTAAGTGATAAAGCACTCTGCAGAATTTCGAGTGGATAAGCCCGGGACTGTCAGCGGGAGGATGTTGAATTTTCCGGAGAAATGTCTGTGACGAAAAAGAACTAGAAAGCTGATATCCTACATTTGGGAGGGGGGGGGGCTGACTTCCAGGGAGGGTGGTGGGGGTGGATTGAAAACCGTCTGGCAGTGACGAACAAGGATCAACAACGAACGAAAGTAAACGAACATGGAAAAACAATCTGCAATCTTGGGTGGTTGTGTCGTATGTGTCGGTAAGGAAAAGCCAGAAGAGCCTGGAGCTTCCTGGTTTGGGGAAGGAAAAATCAGCATGTTCAGCACCGAGATTTGTTTGCACTCGATGTCGGTTTACCCCCCATAAACAACATTCCCAGTGCAGATGGAGTTCGGTTTTGAGATTTAAATTTGCTTTTTTTTTCAGGAATGCTCTGTACAGTTGCTTAAATTTTCAAGAAATAATTATTGTTAAACGTTTTTAAACCGGAAATGAATTTTTCAATGAGGCAATCAGAAACTTATTTATAATGTTTCTAGAAAATCCAATCAAATAAAATGCCTTTCAGCGTAAAATTCAGCTGAAAATTAAAAATTATCCTCATCAAACATAAAAAAGCGCTTTATTTAAATGAAAAAACAAAATTTTTAAAAGTGAAAAGCACCCATCACAACAAAGAATCCTTTCACGAGCCTACCTCTCCCGGAACGCAAACAATAATAATGATTATTTTATTGTGGCTGTTCAGTTGAAAAGGAAATGAGCTTTCCCACCCCATGTGTTGCGCAAAATTTTCCGCTGTCGTTTTCCAATTCACCTCCACCAGATGAGGCCGTCGAAGAATGGATGGGAGGAAGTGAGCATAAAATCGATTGGTTTTCATGGCGGGAGACATGTGAGCAAACAGCTCATGAGAAGTAATTTCTTTTATAGTTTAATGAAGGGTTGATTTGTTTGAAATGGGTTTTAATGGTGCTCTTTATTTTATTTTGTTTTCGTATGTATTCAACGAAGCAAAATGCATACTTTTGGAAAATTTGAAATTTCAAATGCTGTTTTTTTTATAAAATAAATATTAGCTCTTTTTATTTAATACATTTGGAAGGTTTCACTATGGTACATTGGGTGGCCAAGTTTCAAAAAAGTGACCTTCTCCAAATATTTTTTGGTATTTTTTTCTCGAAAGTAAACATTCTAACTAAGAAAAATACAAATTTTCAAAGCTCTAAGTTTGTTCATTACGGAGATACGCAAGCTGAAAGTCAAAAAATGGAGTAAAAAACTAGCGTTTTTCGTAAAAAAGGCTGATTGTTTAATTTTAACATAGCTCAGCCATTTTAAATATTTTATTATGACAATTATACATCATTGGAAAGGTAATGAGATAAGCTTTGAAACTATTAAAAGATAAAATGTTGTTTCTATACCAAAAACTGAAGTTTTCATCGAATAACTGGAGCATTTTTTTGACAAAACTTATTTTTTTGTGTTTGTTAATCGAGTACTTTTTTTGCTAACCGATGCTAAACATGAAACTAAGATCACTTGAAAGATTGGATCATAATCTAACATTGCTGAAATTTCCAGCCTGCGATTTTTTGCGTTTTCGGAGATATGCCATTGTGAACATTTACGTTTTATCAAAATTTGCTGCAATCTATATACGCGCCCGTTTATTTCACTTGTTTTGCTACCTACTTCGTGGGCATCGTCACTTCAAAAATCAATACCTGGTTTCAAGAAGTTCGAAATGACTTTATTAGAGTTTTCTGTTGCCTACATTTAAAGTTGAGTACCTTAGTCAAAATAAGGTACCGAAGTTTCTCAAGCGAAACTGGAGAATGGAGAATCTCATTCAGCAAAATATTGACTTAGCGTGATGAATTTCTGCGATCAATCCATGATACTGATCCACATTTAAGTTCTATGTTGGTTAGTACAAAACATCATAAAAAGTACCTTTAACATATCCTGAAGCCGTCAGAAACTCTATAATCAAATGAATTTTCATGAACAAGAACATAAGGATTAATAAGAATAATTTTTGTATTTTATCGTTTTACTTCATAATTAATATTTTGAATAAAATTAATTTTTCTGTTATTTGATTTAACAATTAAAATTTTTGCAATTTATGCCCGTAAGGGTGGGTGGGGGGGGTCTCATGTTATATGGCATGAACGTACAAAAAGAAACACACAGCAGTAAATAATAAATATTTGACATAAAATGAATTTATTACGCTTAACAAAATTTTGTTGGAGGAGTGGAGGGGAGGGGGGGGTGAAAGAAAGAGGAGGGAGGGGTTGTGTCCTTAAAGTGGAGATATATTAGCTTATCCATAATTTAATAATATAAACTTGCGATACAATATATACGCAATTCTGTTGCACTTGCAAATGTATGAAAAGACTATTTATTATAAACAATCAGCTATTGAAAAACATGAAAAGTCATAAAAATCGACGTTTATCATTTCAATACCATACAATTACCCAAATTTGTATGAAAAAAACATTTAAAAAGCAAAAAAATAATTTGGCCGCCTGTTTGTATGGACATGGCCCATAGTGGGTTTGACTAGAGTTTTTTTAGGGATTTAAGGTTTATCAAATTATCCGTTATTTTTTGAACTGGTTAAATAGAGGCATTTTTTGCGATGCAACTTCTCGCAAAAGATACAATTGTTGATGTTTTTTTTCCGTTAAATTGATCAGTTTTGCGATTTTGGATTTCTTGGAGATTTTGCATATGCCTTTAATTAGGAGTGTTCAAAAACAGTCAAAAACAAAAAAAATAAAACAATGGTCCATAGAACTGTATTAAACTCAGAAATTGTGGGGTAAGTCTACGGTGTTTGAAGAAATTATTTTTATTCGATCGTCTGAGTTCTTTAAATTCTGGTATGTTTAGTTTTGGAAAGTTGTTATTGGAAGTGCAATATGTAGTTGAAAGTTTCTCAATCCATAAGAAATGGATATGTACATAAATCCATCGATTTCCAGTGACTATAAAATCCAGTGAATAAAATTTGCAAAAAATAAGTCGCTCAAGCAACAAAAATATCCAAAAGTTTTTTCTCATCTACCTAATATTTCTAGAACTTTTTTTTAAAAACGTCAATACACATATTTTGGTTTTGATTTTGGGTGTTTAGTCAAGAGTCAGCCTTTAGTTAGACAGATGCAAATATTTTTCAAAGTTTTTGTCACTTGCCTCTGGCCGGGGTCGAGGCAAAAAAATTAAAAAATATAATAATTGAAATAACAAGCCATAGTCTTAACATTTGAATGCAAAAAGTGTTTTGAAATACAATTATTTTAATTCAATTAGTGTTTATTAGTAAATAATCAATTTACAATTTCGTGTTACTTATAACCTAATAGAGTTTTGGAATTCCTTTCAACTATGGTTTACACTATAATTCATTTGGATATAATTGGATATTCTAACAATGAATTTGACAAGAGAAGGAAAATTTAAAAAAAACCTTCGAGGTGTTTTAAAATACATTTTACACTAGTTTAGTACTAAACATCGAAAAATTTCAAAAATTTAATAGATTTTTAAATCAACCCAGAGGAATGCATTTTAAATTGATTTCAGCTGATGCACTTGAATTTCCAAGGAAATTACGAAGTTTTTTGAAAATAATAAGTGTTTTTTGCCCTCTGACAAAATTTTTAAATAAAATTTGTACAAGCCTAAGTAAATTCAAAATCACCAATCAGCGAAAAAAAAATTTTTGCTTTGAAAAAAAATTAATTGAAACACTTTAATTTAAATACAACATGTATGTTTCAGTTTCTAATTAATTTGCAGTAAACGTTAGTTTCCATTCAGGTTCATAACAAATATTTAGAGGAATCAAAATTAAAGATACATTTGATAAAATTGAAAGCTTATGTGTTGTTATTTTGTAGATTATGGCAGGTATTTTAAAATTAATTTTCAGTAATACTAAGCGAATGAAGATTGATATGTTTAAAAATTAATTCCAGGTCTTAGTCGAATAAAAAAATAATCAAAGATAAAATAACTGAATTCCTACTGCCAAATTACAACTTCAAATAATAACTGTTTTTCTAGAATTAAAAAAAACACAGTTGTTCTGCTCTCGCTTAAACCACTGAAAACTACGAACTTAAGTTTATCCCATGCACAGTGGTCCAGATGGGAAAATTAAGTGCAAAATGGATTTTCCGAAAAATGGTAAAGTTTTGGAGCTTTAGTGTCTTCAGATGATTTGTTGCAAAAGAAAAGGGGCAACATTCGTTATTTTTTGGAAAATTAGGGTGGTTCACGACTAGGGTGATTTTGAAAATCTAACTTTAATGGATTTTCTTGGGATTTTTTTGTCTTCTAGAAAATTTCAAGGAACTTTGTCGAAGACACCAACATTTTATCTCTTAATTTACGTCTTTTACGAACAAATTTATAGAAAGCATCTGAGTAAACCTTAAAGAATCAGTTTTTTGAACGTGGCAATTCATGTTTAAGTTTTAGAGAAAATGATATTCGAGGCACTTTCAGAGTTCTTAAAAACAAACATTTTTATTTTTTGACAAGTCAATTTGAACTTGCAAATGAAAAGGGGCAAAATTTGGTTTGGTTGAAAATTAGGGTAGTTCACGATTAGGGTGATTTTGAAAATCTAACTTTTCTGGATTTTTTTTGGGATTGTTTTGTCTTCTAGAAAGTTTCAAACAGCTTTGTAGAAGACACCAACATTTTATTTCGTAATCTACGCCTTAACTTTTCCGTCATGAAAGATTTATTTTATGTATTATTTAGTAAATTATAAAAATTCAGTTATTTATTCGACATTAAATTTTTTTACATATAAGTGTGAATAAATCAGAAACGATTTTTTTAAACCAAAACGCGTCGATTGAGCTCAAATGAATCGAAATCCGAAACATATTTTCTGAATGACTAAAATCAAAAGCAAAAAACTGATTTAATGTAGATTTTTTAATTGAAATGAGCATTTGTTTGCGACCAAAACTTTGTTTAAATCCTATTCAATTAACACTTATAAATTTTGGGGGCGGAAACCAGGGACCAAAAATATTAATGCTCGAATTTTAACCTTTTCTAAACTTCTCTTTCAACAGTTTCAAGACATTTAAAGGCAGAATAAGCGAAAGGCAACTTTTCCCCACCCAACATCTTCACTTAATGACATTTTCATGCTTAAACTCTTTAGATAAAATCTGCGCCCTGAAGTTTCAGCATCTACTTTTCTCTGCACACTTTGGCCACAAGAACCATCCCCAGATGGGTCAAACTTTGAGAGTTTTGCTGTGATAGCCACTGAGATCTGGTTGGGAGGACTTTTTTTGCTGGTAAATGCTTGGAACTGAAAAATTGAAATTTAATTGCTAAGTGATAATTAATTAAAGTTAACATGTTGAGATGTTTCCTACTTGTTCAGTTGAGTAACAAATTTCAGACCAAAAGTTGAAAATAATGCAAAGTTATTAATCCAAACACATTTTTCGCATGCCCCTCCAAGAGCTGCTCGCAAGCAATCGCAACTGGCCCTAGAACTTGAGAAATCGAAGAGCGCAGAAAAAAAAGCTCTCGATTTGTGCAAGCTTCAGTACGCTGGCCGTGGGAATCACCCAAGCCGGCCACCAGTCGCAACCGTCAACCAGTCGAAGAATGAAAAATAAAATCTCACTTTCGACATCACCCACAAATGGCAGCTCAAATAGCCCATCATGATTGGATGTGTTGTTGGTTGGAGTCAGTCTGTGTTTCCCATCAAACTACTATTGACGATGGAAAATTATTGCGATTTAAGAGAGCTTTAGTGTGGGGTGGGGGGGGGTAATTCCATGGGAAAATCCCTCCCCCCAGGGGAGGCGCGCTAAGAAAAATTATAACCTGCTAAAGAAGACCACAGCGGCTCGCAATGCTTCTTAACCTATTTCTTCAGTTTTTATGTTTATGTACTTTTTTTCTCTTATTTTTTTCCTCTTGTGGATCGTGCCCGTGGCAGATGATGCTCTCTAAGAGGCTTTATTTGTTTCGAAAATGAAGGCGTTTACTGGAATTTACGAGTCGTTAATTATTCATCATTGTTCGAGAACGAACAAAACTTCCACTTTCGTTGCGGCACGTTTCGTGGGATTTTTCTTTATGCTTTTTTGATGGTGTTGGCGAACATTTAAATTGTGTTTTTGCCTCAACATCTGTAAAGTAACATTGAAAGTGATTTCTTGGGATAAACAAGTCGGTTCGTGAATAAGTCAGTTTTCAGTTTTATCAAACAACTCGGTCAATTCCTCCATGTTCATGCCAACTCGTAATTTAAATTCAGGCTAAAGCAACATATCAATAAATTTAGTTTTCCTTGTTCCACTTTCACCTTTATCAAACCCAAACCCTCCTGCAAGATTGCGAGCTTGTATTTCCACTCCAAGCTTGAAGCCGGTTCATTTTCGCAGAATCGTTTTTCATCCATCCACTTTCACTGTCCAGAAAGCGAAAAACGATACATGTTGGTGGAAAAACACCTACGATTTCCCTTCCTCCCTCAGTCCAAAAGGTTTAAAGGTGCTGCTGCAATCTGGAACCCGGAATCGCCCCCACAAAACCTGTCCCCTCTAACCGTACTGACCACCACAAACCGCAACGGGTTAAACTTGAACTTGGAGCCATGTGTGCCCGGTTCAGGCACGGTCATAAATTAAATTTTCCGAGACTTTGAAGTGTGCGAATACACGTTGGAAAAAGTGTGTGTGTGTGTGTGTGTGTGTTTTCGCAAGAAATTGTGGTCAGTACAAAAGTTTACGTTTTAACCCAATTCAAAGATATGTGGCAGAAGTGGGTAAGGGGTCACCACGTGAGGGAAGCACCTGAAAAAGTTGGTCCTCTACACAACTGCAACTTAGGTGGTGGGAGCGTGTATTTATGAGGCAACTATTTCCGGAATTGCAAACCGGCTGAACTTTTTCGACATGGATTTCTTGTTTGCGGAAGAAATTGAATTGTTTGCGAAACAATTTACGCAACACTTCGTACGACAGCGTAACTTGACCTCGAGGAACTATGTGGGAATTTTTATTTGTTCCACTCAAGTTCTTCTTAAATTTTAAAACGCAAACTAAGATTCAGAGATATTCCATTCAAGCATATCATCAATTTTAAAAATCTAAATATTTTGAACATTCGCGAAACATTCATTTAAATTATTCAATTAAAGTACTTTCAGTTACCAATAAACTTAAGCTGAAACCTTTCCGCTTTTTGTGAAAGATGATTCTTAAGAAAAAAATAGATTTACTAAATAAAAGCCAACATTGTCAATCAAATAATTAAATTTGGAAAATAAATAAATCTTTTTGGAAATTTGAAACCGAAAATGCCATTAAAAAAACTGTAAAAATCCTAATATGGAATTTTTTTACACATAAATTAACATTACGCTATGAAATGTTATAGTACCAAAGTATTGTTTATTATGATTAATAAATCAATGGTTTCAATCCCTTTTCATACCGCGAATTCAGGAAATTGTTTGATTTATTTTAGCAAAACTTTATGAATAAATTTGAGAATTTTATTAAGCAATAAAAAAATGATTGAAACAGTTTTTTTTAATCAGTGGGCAAAAATAAGATTTAAAAAAAATTACCAAATTTTTCAAATTATACATTATCCATCACTACAGTTGTCTACTAACCATTTTTTTTTTTAAATCTGAGTTTCAAGGAAAATTATTTTCGCGTTGAAATTACACGAAAATTCGAAATATTTTTCAACTGGTTCGATCATGCTACAAGTGATTATTGTTTATTGATTAAAACATTATTTCAATTGAATTTTGTAAGTTTTGGAAAAAAAATTCAAGCCAGTAATTAAACTTTGCAAAATATTTTTAAGTTTTTCAAGAGATAATTTAATAATATTTGGGAGAAACAATTTTTATTGTGCGCTACAAAATTTGTTGTTATTAAGACTATTCATCGAAAAAAGACAAACATCTCGTAAAAAAAAAATGATATTAATCTTTTCTGAGATTTCGAAAAAAAAATTTTAACAGTACTACTAAGCGATTCTGCTCTTTTCTTAAATTACGTAGATTTTTAGAATCAAGACTAACCTTTTGAAAGCGCCAAAAACACTTATTGTGTACATTTTTAATTGCTGAGCTGGATTTTAAAATTTTAAATTCTTTTTTATAAAAAAGACCAGCATATTACACAAAAGTTAAATTTTTCAACTTGGAAAACGAACCAACAGTTTTCAAGTTATCGCGATTTGAAAATTGAGAGCAAACTTGATGACTCTGAGATAACTCTTTTTTCACAGCATCTTAAATTGATTTTTGAAATTTTATTTGTTAATGTCTTATAATTTATTCCAAAAATCTTTTTTTTTAATTCATGTCTCCACTGTCTGATTTTGCACCATATAAAAACAATTCAAAAATGATAAAATAAGACTTAAGAAATTCCAACTTTCAATATTAAAAAATCAAATAAAAAATACAGATTTTTTTGTGTGTAAACATTTCTTCTGAAAAGCTCTGATTATAATCTACAACTTTGCCAAAGATATCAAATTATTCAGAAAATCCCTTCTTCGATTTCCTTAAAATTTCGAATACTCACATGCCTATTTTGTATGTCCAGCTTTTAAAAATGTATGGAAACTTTGATGGAAAAACTTATGGTGCAAAATGGCATCTTTCGACATAGGAAATGCATGGGCTAAGCTTTATAAAATAAAATACAAAGGGAAATAGATTGCGAAAACGTAGAAAATAGCTCAAAAGCATAAAATGCTTGAGACATTTCGAATTTTTTGCAAACAAATAGATTTTGATTTTAATCCAGAGAATTAATTGAGAGTGTGAAAAAAATAAACTTTAAAAGCACACATTTATTTCAAAAGTCGATAGTCGACACCGGCAAAACTATCATATTAAAAATGATTAGGCCATTTGATGAATTGTTTAAAAAAAGCAATTCAATACAAACTCAATTACTCAGGGAAAATAGAGACAATTTTCTTTTAAATCAAGTTTCATGATTGTATTTTTTACTGCTCATTCTGCATTTTTTAAATATCAAATGAATGATCAAATACAAAAAATCAACATTCCAAATATTTATTAAATTTTTCTGTTTAATTTCATCCTTAAGAATTCTCAATTATCAGAACGTTGCACACATAAAAAAACATTGTCATTTGGGAAGGGGTACACATTTTAAGTCAGAAAAATGTGTCATTTTACCTCTGAAAATGTCTAACTTTGCAACTATTCTGGTGTAATGTCACTTTTTCAGTCTAAATAAAGATCAAATTACATCATAAAAGAGGTAATATTTAACCTTCCAAAACTACACCTTCCAAATTTACACACAAATATTATTTTGTTAAATTATGTAAACTCGAAATGAATAATTATACTTGCACCCAAAGAACCCAGAGACAAATTTTATTTCCATAAAAAGCAAATAAACAAATTCATAAGCCATTCACCCTCTCTTCCTATCTTTTGTCCCTGAAGTTACAACATTTTATTGTTCTCGCTTCGCCACGAGCATCCTTCCGTAAAAAGCTCGTGTCTCCTTTCCAAAATTTGAAAATAAAACTTTTTTACGATCTCAACGTTTGTGCGACAACAACACCACCACCCAACCCAGCGCTGGCGCTGCAAAATTGTTAAAAAGCTGTTTGTTTATCTAATTGTTATAACTTTGGTCCAAGTAGGTACTTTTCTTCTTCTTCTTTTTTTCCTTTTCCTATTCTTCAGACGAGCGCTGGCCAGCCACCAAAAACCCATTTGCATTAGCACATCTTAATTATTCATCGCGTTTCACGTCCCCAACTCTCTGAGCGCGTCTTTCGTAAGAAAAGCTCCTCTTGCTTGCATGCAGTCATTGAGGCACACAAGACAGCCGGCAGACACCCTGTGCAAATATTGTTTTGTTGCTACCACAAGCTCCGCGAGGGTCTATTTTCTTTGGCCACACTTTTATTACCCCCCAACCCTTCTCCTCAGCAAATAGACACAGAGAGGGAGAGGGTGAGGGAGGAACCTCGGAAAAGTGTGATGGATAATGAACACTGGCACGAGACCCTGGCCAACTGAGGGATTAACCCTTGACTTGTTTGTTATTTTCTTTAATTTGATGTTTAAGTTACTTTTAGTTGTTTCATATTTTTATATTTTCTTTAAAATCACTTTTCAGATTTTTTTAAAATAGATTTCAATGTTTTATAGGGGTTACAACAGTAAAAAGCGCACTCTCAATTGCAAATGTACTTGGTGACAATGAATCCCCTTAACTTAGAGTTTCTCACCCAGCAGCAGTAAAGTGCAAAAAAGAGTGCATCTGCAAAAAAAAACAGAAACCAGAACCGACGCAATTTTAACTGCAGAAAGAACCGTACCCGGGTTTATTACTGTGAACTATGTGTCTTAACTGTAGCTATATATGTAGATAAGTGTGACTAAATGTTTGCACAATTAATTTTAATATGTTTAAGTAGTGGTGTTGGGGCAGCGCCATGGCGAGATATGGGAAAGACTTTTTTCGTTATCTCTCGACACTTTGTGGCAGTTTATGGCTTCTGCTGCATGCAACGGAAATAAAGTGTGACAATTTGTACTAATCTGGCTATTTTCTGTTTCTTTTTTTATCTCGTTGCAGCACAGTAATTCAGCTTTGATGAAGAGGTAAGTTAATTTTTTCTAATATTATTTGTTTTCAGTTTGAGTGCTATTGAAAATCTAAATCTTAATAAAAAGTAGTGATTGCCTATTTCATCACAATGCCTTGACGATGATGATGATGATTACATTGTTTATATCATGTGCAAAATAGTTTCAAAATAGTCTAAGGGTTGTAAAATTGATCACCAAAAGAATCGTGGGAAAAAGGTTTCCTGCAAATAAAGAGATTGTGACAATTTTGACAATTTTGACAATTTTGACAACTTAGACAATTTTGACAATTTTGACAATTTTGACAATTTTGACAATTTTGACAATTTTGACAATTTTGACAATTTTGACAATTTTGACAATTTTGACAATTTTGACAATTTTGACAATTTGGACAATTTTGACAATTTTGACAATTTTAACAATTTTGACAATTTTGACAATTTTGACAATTTTGACAATTTTGACAATTTTGACAATTTTGACAATTTTGACAATTTTGACAATTTTGACAATTTTGACAATTTTGACAATTTTGACAATTTTGACAATTTTGACAATTTTGACAATTTTGACAATTTTGACAATTTTGACAATTTTGACAATTTTGACAATTTTTGACAATTTTGACAATTTTGACAATTTTGACAATTTTGACAATTTTGACAATTTTGACAATTTTGACAATTTTGACAATTTTGACAATTTTGACAATTTTGACAATTTTGACAATTTTGACAATTTTGACAATTTTGACAATTTTGACAATTTTGACAATTTTGAAAATTTTGACAATTTTGACAATTTTGACAATTTTGACAATTTTGACAATTTTGACAATTTTGACAATTTTGACAATTTTGACAATTTTGACAATTTTGACAATTTTGACAATTTTTACAATTTTTACAATTTTTACAATTTTTACAATTTTTACAATTTTTACAATTTTTACAATTTTGACAATTTTGACAATTTTGACAATTTTGACAATTTTGACAATTTTGACAATTTTGACAATTTTTACAATTTTTACAATTTTGACAATTTTGACAATTTTGACAATTTTGACAATTTTGACAATTTTGACAATTTTGACAATTTTGACAATTTTGACAATTTTGACAATTTTGACAATTTTGACAATTTTGACAATTTTGACAATTTTGACAATTTTGACAATTTTGACAATTTTGACAATTTTGACAATTTTGACAATTTTGACAATTTTGACAATTTTGACAATTTTGACAATTTTGACAATTTTGACAATTTTGACAATTTTGACAATTTTGACAATTTTGACAATTTTGACAATTTTGACAATTTTGACAATTTTGACAATTTTGACAATTTTGACAATTTTGACAATTTTGACAATTTTGACAATTTTGACAATTATGACAATTTTAACAATTTTGACAATTTTGAAAATTTTTACAATTTTGACAATTTTTACAATTTTTACAATTTTTACAATTTTTACAATTTTTACAATTTTTACAATTTTTACAATTTTTAAAAGTTTTACAATTTTGACAATTTTGACAATTTTGACAATTTTGACAATTTTGACAATTTTGACAATTTTGACAATTTTGACAATTTTGACAATTTTGACAATTTTGTCAATTTTGACAATTTTGACAATTTTGACAATTTTGACAATTTTGACAATTTTGACAATTTTGACAATTTTGACAATTTTGACAATTTTGACAATTTTGACAATTTTGACAATTTTGACAATTTTGACAATTTTGACAATTTTGACAATTTTGACAATTTTGACAATTTTGACAATTTTGACAATTTTGACAATTTTGACAATTTTGACAATTTTGACAATTTTGACAATTTTGACAATTTTGACAATTTTGACAATTTTGACAATTTTGACAATTTTGACACTTTTGACAATTTTGACAATTTTGACAATTTTGACAATTTTGACAATTTTGACAATTTTGACAATTTTGACAATTTTGACAATTTTGACAATTTTGACAATTTTGACAATTTTGACAATTTTGACAATTTTGACAATTTTGACAATTTTGACAATTTTGACAATTTTGACAATTTTGACAATTTTGACAATTTTGACAATTTTGACAATTTTGACAATTTTGACAATTTTGACAATTTTGACAATTTTGACAATTTTGACAATTTTGACAATTTTGACAATTTTGACAATTTTGACAATTTTGACAATTTTGACAATTTTGACAATTTTGACAATTTTGACAATTTTGACAATTTTGACAATTTTGACAATTTTGACAATTTTGACAATTTTGACAATTTTGACAATTTTGACAATTTTGACAATTTTGACAATTTTGACAATTTTGACAATTTTGACAATTTTGACAATTTTGACAATTTTGACAATTTTGACAATTTTGACAATTTTGACAATTTTGACAATTTTGACAATTTTGACAATTTTGACAATTTTGACAATTTTGACAATTTTGACAATTTTGACAATTTTGACAATTTTGACAATTTTGACAATTTTGACAATTTTGACAATTTTGACAATTTTGACAATTTTGACAATTTTGCCAATTTTGACAATTTTGACAATTTTAACAATTTTGACAATTTTGACAATTTTGACAATTTTGACAATTTTGACAATTTTGACAATTTTGACAATTTTGACAATTTTGACAATTTTGACAATTTTGATAATTTTGACAATTTTGACAATTTTGACAATTTTGACAATTTTGACAATTTTGACAATTTTGACAATTTTGACAATTTTGAAACAATTTCATACAATTTTTTTGTGTTTGCTTTTTGATTGTATTGCTCACAGCAAAAAAAGTAGTAATCCAGCTGCGAGTAAAAGGCCTCGGTGTAAAATATTTTTTGCATTATTTTATGAAATTCTATGTAATTCTACACCCTGAAATATGTAGCCCATCAGTATGAGAAACCTACTTGACCGAAATGTCAAGCTCATATATGCGTTTATCCTTTCCATTCTTCATCGGTCTGATGGCCGAGCGGGCTAAGGCGCCAGTCCGTACTGTTGGTGCTGGGTTTGAATCCCGTCGGTTGCAACTTTTTTTTTTGTGTTTACAAAAATTGTACATGCAGTGTGTAATATTAAGTGTCTTTTTTGACGAAGGTGATGTGCATGCTTTTGCATGCGATTTTACCATCGGTTTTTTTGCTGTGTGGTTTCTGAATTTAAAAAAAATGTTTTCTTTTCTCTTTATCACCCAATAAGCCCACATTTTTTTACTGATGTATCTGCATTTTTAAAAGAACATTTAAGGTTTGTTTATTATTGCTCTTTTTATTTCACTGACAAAAGAAAATTTTAAATTTAGTAAAATTTCTCTTTTAATGTATTAAATTTTATTTCGAGGAATAAATCAAAATTTATTATCATTTTCAGAACAAGGAATGCTACACCCCCACGCATCTAAAAGTCAGATGTGATGTTTGTCATTACAAAACCTCATGAATTCCATTATAAATTTCCTCGGAAATTTTCCTTATGCACAAACAAACTCCGAGTCTTCATTCAGAAGCAGCGAAAAGTGTGTGCGTGTGTTCGCTCATCAACATTGTCGCAGAGGCACTTTCCATCCTCTTGCCATGGTGACGACAGTCAAAAATGTTTTTGCACACACTTGAAAACAACATGCGTTCGTTCGTTGGTTCTCTTACTAGCTGATAGTTTAAATATATGAATTTTGCATTTTCCCCGGGTTGTTTTGTGTGTGTGTGCGGTTGTTCGCTGTCGGATAGTAGTACAAAACATTGCACCATTGCACTAAATCATACACGGAGAAAAAAGAGTTCCCAAAATCGTGAACAAGCGTTCATGAAAATGGGAACCTCGAACAAAGTGTTCAAATCCCATGGTACGATTTTGAAAAACGTACCATGAAATTTGAACACTTTGTTCGTGGTTCCCATTTTCATGAACGCTTGTTCACGATTTTGGGAACTCTTTTTTCTGCGTGTACCGAGCAGCAGCATTTCCCAGAAAATGGTTTGAGGGGAGGGGGTCGTCCACAAACAACTTATTTTTGGTAAGTTTTGAATTTAAAAAAGTTTTTATTTTAAAATTCTATAAAAAAATCGAATTAAAATTCAAAATTACGGATTTCATGAACAAACCACAATTTCTCAAACTGGACCCCGTCTTGCTCCGGGGACACGGCAACTCTGCTCCACGCAACCAACGGTTGTCCAGCAGTCCCGGCGGGGGTCAGCCCGTCGCAACGGGCCGCGCAATTGCCCTGCACATTTTGCGTGCAATTCAACGCTCCTGACGGTCGAAACACGGTCAAAGAACTAGAACCTGCCTGCATTTGGACCGGACCTGTTCGGTGTTGCCCAACACCTCTCTTAACGTGACGTTGAGCGCAAAAGTGGCTTATAAGGTTTAAAAAAATTTAAGGGAAGAAATCGCAAAAGTTTGCACGTGGGACATTTTTGCTCGGAACAGTCGCACGTGGGTTTTGCCAACACTCCTCGACGTGGGCACAATAATGGATCCGGTACTATCGCGGTGCTAGAAGGCGCGAAAATGGGCATATTACATCGGAGGTCTGACGGTTGAGAAATTTATTGGAATTGAATTGCAGCGTGGTCCTGGTCCTAGCTCCGTATAAAAGCTGGGCTCAGCTGGGGGCACTTTCTCCTCGGTAAAGGTAGAATTTGTACCTCGATTGTCCGAGGTCCGGGGAATGCAAATGGATGTACCGACGAATGAATGTACCATTTTATTAAATTATCATGTTTAACGCACGCGTAACTCTTCCGCCGCGGACACATTAGAGTGCATTTGTTGGTACTAATCGGACACATAATACGGGACGGATTTGGCGGAATAATGTACGTTATTGGATTACAAAAAGGCTTTTCAGGCATATCTGAAAGGGATGAATGATATACGTAAAGGTATTAGACATCCCATTCTTTCAGATTTACTTGTTCTTGTCCGTTTTGAATCTCTCCAAGCCAAGTAGGTAATTAAATGTATTGAAACATTCACACAATGCCAGCAAGCATTATAAAGTCTTTAACGCAACCTATCATCTAGTAAATAACTAAACAAAAGTTAATCACCACACCACACACTTCATAACGAAAGGTGAACGATTCGTAATAATAGATCATTTCCCGTTTTCACTGCATTCAGTCAGGCAAACAAAACAATGATGGAAGCTTTAATATAGCTTATGAATGACTCGCGAACCACGCGGACGTCCCGGGGTCGAAACATTCCTTTCACTCCTTCACACGATTAAAGCCTGAAGAAGAAGAAGAAAAAAGCCCCATGACTAAAGTGGCTCGGGTTCCGATAATGGTTCCCCGGAGCGATTTAGGGTTGGTTTGCTTAAGCAATCCCAAGCAGCCCCCGAAGGGACTCCCGCCATAAGTGGTTCCAGTCACGCCAGGACTCATATGGGTGCGTGCGCCAGCAAGGTTGTCCGCCGCGCTGGAATGCAACTTCAAGGTCAATATTTTATGGTGAAGAGAGTATAGCGACGGCGATGAACTGCTTGCTACTCAAGACAGCTTTATTAATCTTGGATGGGTCTAGGTACAGTCGGTTGCAAATTTAATTAAATTTAAATCAATTTCAATCAAAAGTTAAACAAATATTAGTTCCGTATAATAATAACAAATTGATTGTATTGCCATGTAGATCAAATTTATTATCTAAACAGTTTGTTTTTCAGAATAATTTTTCACCTTTCTGGCCAAAGTTTTTTTTTATGGTGATGGGAAAATTAAAGGCTTGTTATGGCAATTTTGGTTAAACATACATACAATGGTTTAAGTTTTGAAGAATTAAAAAAAATAGGGATGTCTGAAATTTGAGCAGCAAAACATCTAAAGCTTATCTTTAAATTCATAATTCTAAAAAAACACTTTTCAGAAATGTATCGATCGGAAAATAATAAAAAAAAAACTCTGTAAATGCTTATCACAAACTTTGCAAAACGTTTTAACACGTAACTTCCCAACTCAAGAAAAAGGGGAAGTTTCCATTTAACTTCACCCTTTTTCTCAAGCTTAGGAGGTTAGGTTGGTTGGATAAATACGACGAGTGCTGAAAAAATCAAGTTGTGCAACGAGTTCCATACAATTTTTTTTGCAATTTCGGAAAACACCGATTGAGTGAAATTTAAAGACAATTTTTCATGTATTTTGTCAATAAATCGATTAAATCAAAAAAAATTTGAAAAGTGTTACTTTTCGAAACAAGTGCTGAAAAGTTCAACTTTTCAGCACCCATTTCAGTGCTGAAAAGTAGAACTTTTCAGCATTTATTTTGAAAAGTGTTGCTATTCGATTCTGTTATTTTTGGTACAGAAAAGTAGGCTATTTCGTCGTTCAAGAATGACAGCAAAAGTAAATAGTTTCACGACGGAATTGCAAAAAACCATTTACATTGTCTTTGTTCCTAAATACTTTCAATGTTCCCAATTTGTGGCTAGCCGAGTGATTTTTTAAAAACAGGAAAAATGTTTTTTGAGCTCAGGTCACTTAAAAAATATTGTTTAGAAGAAACATGATAGTGAAATAAATTTAAATTGGAATCAATCCCTAAGATTTATACATTTTAATGACTAACAACCAGTGTTGAAAATCCGACGACTATGATTAATTTGGCGATTAATCGCTGCCTGTTGACGACTAAACCCAATCATTCAAATTTTTATTCGTCTATGCCACAGCCAGCGATCAAGTGTCAGTCGGGAAAGAAACGATCAAAGCATACTCAGAGGGCCTTTCTTCTGGCAATCGTTATTCACTCGAAGTGATTTTTTTTCAACCTTGCTAACAACAACAGCTTAAAAATATATATTATTTTTTTTAGAATTTCGAAGAATGAAAAACAAATTCTGTAAGGTTAAATAATGATTGAAATTGAATCTAAATGTGAACAAAGTAAAAAAAATATTTTGAAAGTGTTGTTTTTTATCTTTAGGGACGACATTCGAAAGAAACGACGACTGTTGGTATCCAACTGATCCACGAAACGAAAAAGCGACTTGAACCCGCAACCTCCTCATTAGTACTGAGACGCACTGCCAATTGTACCACTGAGGCCCTTGAGATTCTAGATGTCTCAAGCCACCTTAGTGCTACGTGTGACAATTTGGTATCTTTTCCAGCCTGAGAACAGTAGATTTAGATCCCTTTGTTGTTCAGTCGGTATCGTCATTGTCGTCGTCTCTATCTGGCGAATGGCGCTGAGCAGGGTAGTTTTTTATTCTATTTTTGCTCAAAACTCTCAAACCATATAAAATTCATATTTTAAACATTCAAGTGTTAAAAAATGATTTCCTTAACTGATTCAAAAGTTATAAAAATGTTGTACACCTTATTTTCGATGCACCATTTATTTTAACAGAACAATCAAAACAAAGTTCGCTACTAAGTCTGATTTCAAATAAATTTCAGTCAGTATAATTTATTACATCCTTAAATTACCAATATAACTTTCTTTAAGCTTTACGACGCAAGGACAGAAAAACCTTTGACCTCATGATGATGTTAGCGTTTTCATTCATTTTTTTTATTCAGTCTGATTTCTCTTATAGCTTTTTTCGTCCTTTATCATCATATTTCATACTACTGAAATCGAAAAATCACATCAAAACGACAACAGCGTTATAAAAAAAATTGTTTTTTCACATTTATTTAGCTCATAATTTAGTAAACAACAACGTTTAGGTAAAAGATAACTGTTATCTAAAACCAACATTAATTTATTAATTTATAATGGGAAATGTTAAAAAAAAAACATATGAATTAGAATAAAAATTTGTGATTTTTTGTTTTTGAGCTTAAGGTCATTGCAAATATTTTTTGAAATAAATGTCCCTCGACTATGACCAAAGTCGAGAGTGAAGGAGGGGGGCAAAAACAAAATTGAAAATTAAATAACAATCCAAGGTTTAAATATTTCTTAAAGTTTAAAAAATAAAGACTAAATTTAAATTACTGATTTTAATAATTATTTTTTTTTATAACCGGTTTCACTGAAAAGTCCGTAAAATATTTATTATTAATACTGAAGAAACATTTTAAAGTTGATAGGTTGATGGTTCTAAAGACCATCGTACAGCCTATACAGGTTATTATGGCCTTCTTTAAACTGGTTCAAGTTTTCAAATTTCGATCCCATCCTTTCAAATTTTGAAGCTAAGTATTTCACAAAATACTTTTAACATGATTACTGTAACAGATATGCTTTACTACCGAAAATTTACAATTTATCTATGAATTTATGAAAATATTTTTTCCCCTTATTTTAAAAACACCAAACTGTGGTCCAAAAATTCAAAATTTGCAAAAAGGGCAAAAAGTGCCCCATTTGATTAAAAAACGTTATAAAATTTATTTTCAATATTTCACAATCAATTGTACAAGATTTTTCAATGATTTTTTTTTATTCTGAGCAATTCCGATGGTTTGACACCAACTGTTGTCAAACGAACAGGGTCACTTTTTAGTTTGACACCCCTTTTACACGGAGTTCACACACACTACCAAACGTTTGTTTTGACAGTGTGCGTGAGCGCCGTGTAAAAAGTGACAGTTCGTCACTTTTTAGTTTGACTTTAACCAACCGAAAAAAAACCAACCAGCGGGGGTTGAGTGTACTAGGATAGGTAAATCAAACTTTTGGAAAAGACGGCAGTAAATCAAAAATGTTTTAATAAATATGAACCTTTCATTTTCATCAAATTATTCAATCAAACTGTAACAAACAAGATTAAAATGATTAAAAAATTATTAATAGCAAACATCTTGGAATTTTGTTATCAATTTTCTAGTCTTCGATCTTTTTTTGTTTCGACAAATTTTTTTTTCCAATTTTGTGAAGATTCAGCATTTGGAAGGATTACACTAAAATTTGTAGAAAAGCTTGAGTTTTGATATTTTATTCGTGAGTCTGTAAACGTATTGAAAAAATGTATTTTTTAAGGAAACTGAAAATTTTTGGAATTGAGTGCAGCCGTCTCGTGGGCCTCCTGTCAGAGGAAGTACTCATCTCCCGGTTGGTAGAAGGGTTGACATGAAATCTCTCTTCTTCCCCTTTTCCAGAGCAACTTTTGACGCTGATCCGGGGCGAATGTCAACGTTTGTCAACGATTCAGTTCCAAGTCACACCTTTGGCTGGGCGCTGCGCTGGTTGAGCTGACATTACAAAGGCCACATTAATGCCAACGGGGCCGGGTTTATTCTGTCTGTTCTGGCCGCTCCCCAGGCCCACGAATGGCAATTTCTATTGGACGGGCGGGGAGACAGATATTGGGCCCAGGCCACTCCGGCAAAAACTGCGGGACAATCTCGTAAAGTGGCTAATTTATGTGTGTTTTATCGCGCACAGTTCTGTGGCAGTCTAATGTCGCATAATTTAGACTTGTGGGTACGAAAGCAGAAGAAATGAGTGCAAACAAGGTCCCAGGCCAGAATGTGGACGCACTTTTCTTGGCCTTGCTGAACGGATTTGGTTTGGATAAGAGGGGATGGAAGTTATCTGCAATGTCGCTGTTATTTGTAATTTAAAGAACAATATTTTTTAAAGTTTATGATACAAGAACTTTACTTGCACGGACAAAAAAATTAAATTGATTGGCCCATGAACAATGCCTTTTTCAATCAATTTATAATGATAATAATAATAAAAATCTCTTTCACAAATTGATTCAATTGATTTTAAATTGCATTGAATTCATCAAGTAAATTACTTTACGCAACGCCCACTGAATATTAATCATTATTCCAATTAACTTCAACAATGGTAGAATCACGAGAAAAAAAGCCCGCTAGTCTGACTCATAATATTATTCCCGAAATTGCATACAAAAAGTTGTCTGAAACATTTGCGTGCACCACTCGCCAATTAGTGCTATTGAACACGCAAATTTGCAAATTGTTGCCCAAGCAAAAACTCTTAAAAGATTCCCATCTTAAATTTCCATGTCTCTCGGATGGGGTCGTCGATTCGCCATTGTCGCAATCATTTTAATTCCTTAGATAAACGCAATAAAATTAAATGAGCTCAGCTCTAATCGACTCACTTCACTGAGCAACGATAACGAAAAGTCCACGCGAAATAGACTAGTTTTCCCATAAAATGACACATAATTGATACGATCTCGCCCGCAATCCTCCAGCAGTTCATACTAGGAATTTTCGCCCGAGGAACGATGAAAATGCTTTTAATGTCTTCATATTCCGGGAAATCCCCGCTCTGTGCTGCAAGTTGGGGTGCCAGACGCGCTGTAGCGATGAATCTCTTAATTAATGACTTGGCTACAGAAAAATAAAATAAAAAGATGACAAAAAATTAGCACGATCGTCGCGTCGTCACCAGGCAGCTGGAAGAACTCCCGACGGGGATGAGCACTGATGAAGACATTCTGAGTGATGTCCGCACACGGTCACACGAAGCTTTTGACATTGCGCGAAATCCTTTTGTCCTGAGATCGGTGCAGCGGTAGGGGCAGAAGTCCCAAGGGTTGTCCGTCAAAGAATCACTACAACTGGGTGGGAACAAGATGAAATAGGGCTAGAAATGCATCCTTAGGGTGGTTCAAAAGTAATATCAAAACTCATTTTTTACAAAGTTCTTGTAACTTTTGGGCTGTTCTTTTAAAATTATGAATTTAGAGCTTTTAGTTTTGATTGTCACTTTTCGAAATTTCTCAGGATTTCTTGGTTAGCCCTTTCAGGTCATTAAGGTGGAATCGAAAATCAAAAACCTCCCAAAATTTAAGAGCGATTGGTTAAGCTGTCTTCGAGAGAGTTGTTAAGGATATCCAGGGCTATACTTTTACGGTGTAAGTTTCATAAAATAATAAAACATGAATTTTGTAAATTCAAAAATGTGAAAATGCAAGTTTCCCCATAGTAATTTCCATACAAATTTCATTCGCTTTGCGCAAATTGTGGGCTTAACCAAACGCTTCCAAACTTTGGGAGTTTGTTTGGGACCCTAAAAGGGCCCCAAAAAATGTGTTGCTGATTGGATTTTTAAAATTTTCAACTTTCCATATAACTTGATTCCAAAACTAGCCTATAATTTTCGTATGGTCATTAGAATCAATTTCCCATCAATAACCAAAAAAAAATTTAAAAAAAATCAGACTTGAAAGGGTAAGCGATTTGTCAGTTAACATATATGTCAAAATGAGATGAGCTCACAATCCCTTTACAAAAACATTGATTTCAAATTTGTTATTTTTGTCTATCATAAAATTAAAATCAGATTAACAATTTGTCTGTATATTTATAAATTTAAATTTTTTAAATGAATGATTTTTTAAACAACTTGCCAATTCAGACTAACTTCCTACAAACGCAAGAAATGCTAATTAAAACTTATATTGTTATACAGTCAAACCTCTTTTTACGCGAATTTTGGTTCTCGCGTAAAAAAAATCGCGTATAAAAAGTTCGCGCTATTTTGAATTTTTCGCGTAAAAAGAGTTTGCGCTATTTTGAGTTGCTCGCGTAAAAAGAGTTTTCAGTATTTTTTAGTTTTATAAAGTATTATATTTTTTAAATAATAATAATGTAATTCCAGGTTATTCAAAATAGCTTCAGTGACCTACGCTGTATATTCTAGAGCAGGTTGGGATGTTCTGGGTTATCCAAGAACTTCCGGATTCCGGAAGTAATGAACTGATTATCTACCTGTTCAACAAGGGTCTGTACCAGTGTATCCACCATCGTAATAATTACAGGTAGCTTCCGTGACCTACGATGCTTACCTTGTGATCTGTTAGAATGTACTAGGTCATCCAAGAACTCCCAGAAGTTATGGCCTGGATATCTACCTGATCAACGGGGGTCTATATGACTATATTAACCATCGGTATAGCTTCAGGCAGCTTCAGTAGACCACGATGGACACTCTGCGGCATGTTGGATTGTTTTGGGTCATCCAGGAACTCCTGGAAGTCCTGGCCTGAATATTTTCCTGATCAACGCATAAATGTCCCATTAGAATAAGCATTCGCATTTGAGGGCGAGTTCCTGGATGTCTCAAAACAATCTAACATGCCGCAGAGTGTCCATCGTGGTCTACTGAAGCTACCTGAAGCTATACCGATGGGTAATATAGCCATATAGACTCCCGTTGATCAGGTAGATATCCAGGCCATGACTTCCGGGAGTTCCTGGATGACCCAAAACAATTCAACATGCCGCAGAGTGTCCATCGTGGTCCACTGAAGCTACCTGAAGATATACCGATGGTTAATATAGCCATACAGACCCCCGTTGATCAGGTAGATATCCAGGCCATGACTTCCGGGAGTTCCTGGATGACCTCGTACATTCTAACAGATTGCAGAGAGTACATCGTGGCTCACTGAAGCTATCTGAAGCTATACCGATGGTTAATATAGCCATATAGACTCCCGTTGATCAGGTAGATATCCAGGCCATGACTTCCGGGAGTTCCTGGATGACCCAAAACAATCCAACATGCCGCAGAGTGTCCATCGTGGTCCACTGAAGCTATCTGAAGCTACACCGATGGTTGATATAACCATACAGACCCCCGTTGATCAGGCAGATATCCAGGCCATGACTACCGGGAGTTCCTGGATGACCCAAAACAATCCAACATGCCGCAGAGTGTCCATCGTGGTCTACTGAAGCTGCCTGAAGCTATACCGATGGTTAATATAGCCATATAGACTCCCGTTGATCAGGTAGATATCCAGGCCATGACTTCCGGGAGTTCCTGGATGACCCAAAACAATCCAACATGCCGCAGAGTGTCCATCGTGGTCCACTGAAGCTACCTGAAGCTATACCGATGGTTAATATAGCCATATAGACTCCCGTTGATCAGGTAGATATCCAGGCCATGACTTCCGGGAGTTCCTGGATGACCTCGTACATTCTAACAGATCGCAGAGAGTCCATCGTGGCTCACTGAAGCTACCTGAAGCTATATCGATGGTGAATACACCGGTACAAACACCCGTTGAACAGACAGATATTCTATTCGTGACTTCCGGATGTTCTTAGTTGTCCAGAACATCCCAATATGATGCAGAGTATCCGTAGGTCACCGAAGCTACTGATGGTAAAAACCCTGATTATGGTCCCCGTTGAACAGGAAGATATGACCATAATGCTTAAGACTTCCGACAGTTTAAAATCGGACCGCGTTATTTTGAATTTTTCGCGTAAATTGAGTTCGCGTTATTTTGAATTCTACGCGTAATAAAAACAGCGTAAAAAAAATTTCGCGCAAAAGGGGGTCGCGTAAAAAGAGGATTGACTGTATTCAAATATAGTCTCATATAAATACCAGTTAAAAGTTTGTAAACAGTTAGATCACATCTCAAAATGTGCAGAATTTATGTTTCTTACTAAGAGTAATTTTACCTGGAAAATCGTGATTTCTTATTTTCAAGTTTTTTTAAAGCAGAAATTACACAAAAATTAAAATTTAATACTTTTCAGATTTACACAATTTTTTGAACATTTATTTAAAAAATCTAAATAAGTCAATGGCGCCGTGTTAGGTTTCAATGAGAAGCTTGTCTTTTTTGTCTATTTGTAGCTCCTAAATTGATATAATGGAATACTTTACTCCGAAAACATTTAGACAAAACAAGCCTTACCCGACAAACTTCGTTATGCCTTTTTTCGTTTGTTGACGTTTTTAACTTTTTTGCCTATTCAGTCTCCTGTGATCAAAATTTGATTTTACGTAACTTTTCCCATACAATCTGCAGATTTTCCGGAATCGGTTCCAGAGTGGCCAAAGTTGTAATTTTTTGGCGTAAGAACCTTCCTTGGGCTAACACGAACCCAACGCAACAAAGAGAACCTCGATCCGACTTTCCATGTTGAATTGATTCGCGTTCGAACAAAACTGTCGAAATTTTATATATATATATATAGATATTGCTTATTGCGAGATAAAATCACGTTTCTCCATCGCTGTGAGTGACAGGAGATTATTGCCGCCTAACTACCGCAGTGTAAAAATCAGCAAGTTGAACTGAAATTCTGCGTTGATTTGGCTGTCAACTGGGATTGTTTTGAATATTTTCCAAAAAGTCAGCTGAAAACTCAAGGCAACCTTTGACAACAGCCGAAAATTTGTTCTGCGGTTGTCATGCGGCTGTCATGCGACCATTATCTTGCGGTCGTATCACCGCGCGTGAACTCTAATTATTAACGCCCGCGATAATATTATATAAAAATATTGAAAATAACAATTAGCATTATCAAGTTATTTTCTAGTAATGAAGAAATTTTTGTTTAAAACTATTGTTTAAACTATTTAAAATTGGTTTAAGAATCTTTAAAATATTATGAAAATTTACTCACTCAAAATTCCAGAAATTCGTATTTCAATACAAACAAAAATTTGCAATCGAAAAGGACTCAACGAGATTTGAGTAGCGACTATCGTGATAAAGTAAATTTAAGAATATGTTTGATCATAAGATATTGACAATTTACCATTACCGTAGAAAACAAATCAGAAGGCTCAGGATTTTGTCTACGAAATCTTTTTTTTCCTTTATCAAAAATCAAATGAGATATTTTTCCCCAAATAAATCAGTAAGTTTTAGAAATATTCAAATTTTGAACAGTGTCGTCAGTCTAAAAATAAAAGCTAGTTGTTGGCACTCAGAAAAAATAAACTTTCTAAATTTCTCCAAATTCAAAACCGTAATTCTGAAAAAAAAACATTTTAATTTAACCAAAAATTTACCATAACATTAGTTTGACTTTTAAAAGGTTCATGCTGCAGAAATTTAAAAAAATCCAATTTATCAGCTTATTTTTAAATGTTGTTGAAGCAAAATGAATTTAATTCAGGTAAATCAATTCCTAAACATATACTATGCTGGATAGTTATCACATATACATGGTGAAATCCAGTCTACAACCCGCTTAGATTACCATCTCCAATATTTTTTAAAGCAAAAAGTATCAAGCTTTCAGTTTGGATACTGTCAAAAAATACAAAATATCGGAAGATTATTAAAATTAAAAAAAATAAATAAAAATTGATATTTTTGAAAATAAAAAAAAACGATCTGTGGGCCAAAAACGTATTTTTTTAGATCGTTGAAATTTAGATTGATAAACCATAAAAAAAAAACACTTTACTACACTTACTACCGAAGTTCATTTGAATTTTACCGAAATCGGTGGTAGATAGTTTACCAATTGAAAAATCGGTCAAATTTTGTTTAAAAAATTGTGTGGTTTTAAATTGAGGGAATCTTGAAAACATTGAAAGATTGCATACTGAAAGTAAAATTTCTTAAATTGATTAAAAATTAGAAATTCATGTCTTTTGTCTTTTACCAAATCATCACCAAAAATTGTTAAAACACTTTCTAGCAGGTACAGATCGCAAAAATAAATCGAAACTTTGAAAAGTTGAAAACTATTCTTTTAACGAACCACCCTAACGCCTCATAGCTACTGCCCATCAAACTACCTGTCAGATCGCGGGGCTACCGCAAAAGAAAAGATGCTCACCACCACCATGCCTCTCGCACGATATCAAAAACATAAAAAGGGCTTCACATCAATTACGACTCTGCGCTATCTGCTGATGGTTGGTTGCATCCATTCTAGATGGGATTCAACCCGCACGAGATTGTCGATTCTTGATGCTTCTGAAGCCAGAACATCTTTTTCTTAAACGTCCGAAGAATCTGTCGCTCGTCATGTTAATGACGTTGTTAGCTCTCCATCTCGTGATGTATTATTGGACGTTTTGCTTTGCCCCCTCGCCCGGGACCACTTTATGAGAGAAGCTGCTCAACTGGAGGGGGGTTGGGAGGACTGTGATTGTTTGAGGATAATTAAAATGGTTTAAAATTCTTATGACTTCATTAAATAAAGTGACACGGAATTTTATGTTCGCTACGGTGGGATGCTCTAGACGGGGACAGCTTTGAGAGAATTGCTCTTTCGAGCAATTACTGATAATTTTATCAGCCAGATTTAGTCGTAATCTCTTTTCGAGAATAATCTTAAGAGTTTAGCAAATTTGAATAACCCCATTTCCTTAAATCAACTACCAAATTGTATCGATCATCAGCTGACTAATGCTGCCAAATCAATTCTCCGAAAAGGTATCGAACCGTTCATGTGAAAGCCCTTTTTTTGGGGACTCCAAGTCACACTTGTCGTGCCAAAACGTGCCCCGGCATGCAAATGTTGACCCACGTGAAGAAACGTGCACAAAATGTCGAATTAAATGCGCACTTCCACATCGACATGGTTCGACTTTCTACCATCATCGCCATCATCATCATCCGTGTGGCAAGTCGAAAAGCCACCCAGCAAGAGTTAAAGTTTAAATTTTTAACGACTTTTTTTTCGGGGGTGGTGGCGTCAAAGTTGAGCAGAGCAAGCACTCCGCACACCTCCCCTTAAAAACTACTTAATGTGGTGCTCACGTTTGAGAAAGGGGCACCCTGAAACGAGGTCGGACCTTTAGTTTCAAGCACTGACTATATAGGTGGAACACACCTCCTCGCAAGTTTATTTGTTATTGATTATTAATAAGTGTGACTAGAGCAGGGCGGCCACCCCCAAAGCCCGCGATCACCTTGTCGCCCTTCTAGGTCACGTGTGTGGGCGTGGAAGATTAGCTCAAGACATTTATGGGAGGCGGTTAGGGTTACTTTGATCTTAAATGGACAAAATTTATAGTTTTGAAATGTTATGATACCGTCAACTGGGGCGAATCGGGACTGCAGTCAGAGTAGAAACAGCAGTTTTTAGAGCACTTTTAAAAGCTATAAATTTGAAAATCGATTTACTAATGGATCTAAACTATGTTTTTGAAAAAAAAAATCAATTATTTTTATTTTTATATTATCAAAATCAATCGTTTAGTCAAAAAATATGTTTTTTTGTTACTTAAATATTTTTTTCATTTTTGTTGTGACAATTATTCACTTTTAGACTTCAAATTTGTTTCCCAACTCAACCAATACAAGAAAAGCTTTGAAAATTGCTTTGCAATAGGGTAATTCTCCGCCAACTCACACAGCAGTTGCCCCGACCCCTCTTCGATTTGCGTGAAACTTTGTCCTAAGGGGTAACTTTTGTCCCTGATCACGAATCCGAGGTCCGTTTTTTGATATCTCGTGACGGAGGGGCGGTACGACCCCTTCCATTTTTGAACATGCGAAAAAAGAGGTGTTTTTCAATAATTTGCAGCCTGAAACGGTGATGAGATAGAAATTTTGTGTCAAAGGGACTTTTATGTAAAATTAGACGCCCGATTTGATGGCGTACTCAGAATTCCGAAAAACGTATTTTTCATCGAAAAAAACACTAAAAAAGTTTTAAAAATTCTCCCATTTTCCGTTACTCGGCTGTAAAATTTTTTGGAACATGTCATTTTATGGGAAATTTAATGTACTTTTCGAATCTACATTGACCCAGAAGGGTAATTTTTCATTTAGAACAAACATTTTCATTTTGAAATTTCGTGTTTTTGCTAAATTTGCAGGGTTGATTTTTAGAGTGTAATAATGTTATACAAAGTTGTAGAGCAGACAATTTTTTGACAAAAAATTTGATATATAAACATAAGGGGTTTGCTTGTAACCATCACGAGTTATTGCGATTCTACACTCGTGTGAGTTGGTAGAGAAATACCCAATATAAATACATTTATTAAATCGCAAAAAAGGTTGACTACTAGACTACTAAAATCACATTCAAGATTCACAATAAAATGATTAAAAAAGCGATTGAACTATCAACACGAAGAAAAAAATATTTCAATCATTCCAAAATCTGTTGAAAAAATACAATTAACATTTATGTATCAATGAAACCGCACGGTGTGTTTCCTAGAACAAACTTTAGATAAAAAAAATCGGCAAGTCTGATTGCCAAATGCAACATGGAAGAAGGACTCTTTCCCGACATTTTTCTAGGTCCGGCGAAAAAAAAATCTTTAAAAGATTTTTTTTATTTAATAGGATTTTTCTCCAGAAAAGTCGATCAAATTTCATATAAAATTTCATATCCATCAAATTTCATATGAGTTTGCCTCAAAAGACTCTAAATTACATAATTAACCTCTAATAAAAAAGATTCCAAACCAAATTTACCAGATTTCTAGCTTTCTTTGAAATAATCCAAAAATCCAAGCTGGAAACCTCAATACGACCGAATAAAAAAAAAATCTTTGTACAATTTGTCATGAAAAAACCGCAACAGATTTCGCTCTCACTTTATAAATCGTCTGCAATACGGATAATTATATTTCCTGAAGCAGTCCTCTTAAAACTGCTTCCAAAAATTCTAGTCGACTTGTTTTTTTCTTTCAACCTTGCTCTTCCCTTTCACCTTTAGAACATTTGAAAAAAAAGATTTCGAATTTAAAAATGAGCATAAAAATTGAAGTTTATGCAACAAGCGGTAATAAGAAAATTATTTCAGCACGAGTCGTACACCGTAAAAAAAGTGATTATATTACATCTGAGATTGGTAACAAATTTTGTGTAGAAAAGTGTAATTTTACATCTGGAACTAGTGAAATAAATTTGCATTAGTTTCTGTTGGATTTCACATTTCACCGTCAAAACAGTATCTAAAAGTATTAATTTTCGATACTATTGCTGAAAAGTTCAAATTTTCAACACTCAAGTTAGAAGAGAACTGTTATTTTTGGCGATGAAAAATGACCTTTCGTCATTCAATAATGACAGGAAAATAATAAGTTTCACAACAGAAAAAAAAATAATACATTTTGTATTTATATATCAATTAGTAGGACATGAATATGTAATTAGTTTTGGTTTCAGATGATTATGCTTCACTTCTGAAAAACAAAGCTTTTTATGAGTCTGAAACAAAATTGGAAAAAAGTTGAAAATAAACAAATACAAAGACGTCCAATAAAATTATCTAATTTCAAGCCTTACTTCGATAGTTATGCTTCTATGAAAAATTTGCAAAATATCAATTATTTTATGGAATTATTTTTTTCCTGGACTTTTACCGATCTGTAGTCTCAAAATTCAAAATTTGTAGAAAGATTAAAAAGTCTTTATTTGATTAAAAAGGCATAAATAAACGTTATACAGTGTATTCTGAAGAGTTTATAATCGATTGTAATTTTTTTAATCAAAATTTCAATATTAGTCAGAAATTTGTTTTAGTCATTTGATTTTTAGAGAAATATTGATGAGCAAAAACATGAAATAAAATTTGCAATGACCTAAGTAGGACAACTACAGATTTTAAAATATGTTTAAATTGTTTCATTTTATCTTGAAAATTAATCAAATTTTGTTCCAGTCTAACAAGTAATTAAATAATGTTTAATTAATAACAGTTAAAAAAAGAGAATAAACTATGAAACACATTCATTTACTCTTTTATTGTCGATAGTGAATAATTTTTTACCAAATTTCTAAAAAGATTTTAGCTTTGTTTCAACATTTTATGAAACTGTTCTGAATGTATAAAAACTAGAAAATATGTCTGTAATGGCAAAAACTACTAAAGCAAACTTTTATGTTTATCTAGTAAGTTTAAGACTTCAATGGTTCTGATCAATTAGAATTTTATATGAATAAAAAATGTGTTTTACAACGGGCAAATTCCACTAATGATCTCATTGAGAAACATTCAATAAGGCCATATTTTTTAAATTTGTGTTTTTTTCCCTTTCAGAATATTTCAGAATATCAGGGAGTAAAACAAATTTAATATGAATTTCAACATTTTGTCAAAAACAAATGTTTGCCAAATTTAACCTGACAAGTTAAAAAAATTAAAACAAATGATTGTCAAATTTAATCTGACAAGTTAAAAAAACTAAAACAAAAAAAAAATAGGCGTACCAATTTTTTTTTTAAATTCACGCCAAGTTTGCTGTCTCATCTGAAAAATATTCAGAAACAAGTTCATTCGTTATTGTTTACTTTATCTTCTCAGAATGTTAGCTTACACAACCATTGGTGCACCCTTACAATGTTCGTAAATAAAAACATTACAAAAGTCATTATGTGTGACATAGACATAATAACATTAACTTCAGAAAATCCGTAAATGGAATTAGGTAAATAAATTAAATAAAGTTTCTGAATTAACATCGAAATTCCAAACTAAGAATTTCCAAATTCCTCCTCAGTTGGAAATTTCCTAACCAAACCTTAGTTATTTACACTCAACTTCAATCCGGTCACCCTGTGCAACGTCCATCTCACACGGCCAAATCATGTTCTCATTCTGGTGCAATTCCCAAACCATATGCCTCCTAGGATTCGTGGAACTACTGCCTTGGACATCCAGTACTAGAGTGCTAGAGGGCGCGGTCCAACCAACCAACAGCAGCAGTAACAGACAGTAACGCTCACGAAACAGCAAAAGGTCTCTCCTCGTCTTCGTCCGAGGGCTGCTGCTGCTGCCTCACCTTAACGTCGTCGAGGACGGTGGCCTACAAGCGGTTCTTCACACCTTCCGAGACTTCGCGTGTGGGATATGACCACCGAACACCGTTTGGAAGAAGTGTAACACACCGCACTTCACGTAGGAAGTCCAAAGGGTGTGGTTCAGCGCAAATCGAAATATCAACCACCTCTAGTTCAGCGCTGGGAAGGTGATATCACCGTGGAATCCGCTCCTCTCCAGACGGCATGGTTTAATGTACTTTTCATTGTAAAAAGCGAAGCGAAGAGTCGTTCGTAGAGATATCCTTAGCGAGTGCAATGACTACGGACCATAAAGTGACTTGAATGAATGGCGAGCGTAGGTCGTGACCACCCCCCGACTCTATTGGGATCTGCCACACACAGGAATAACCGTACAACCAGTTTAGTCCGCTATTGTAAAGAGACGCTGCTGCTGCTGATAGTTCACAACTCCAATTACCCCGACTACGACGCGACGACTTCCCGAGCATGGGTAAATAACAAGGGAAATGCGTAATAATACCTTTCTCTGGTATCAATACCAAATTTTGGTATTCCTGGACCCTTTAAAATTTGTCTTAAGGATTATGCAAGAGCAAAATGTGCTATCATACCAATTAAAGGTATTGTTTTGATATTGCAAAATTGCAGAATTTGTCAATGGTCGAACACCACATATTGGTATTCTTTTGGTATTACAGTGTTTTATCAAATTCCTCTGAAACTATGGGAAAATGTTGACCAATTTTGACAAAATAATTAATTTTGCGCTAAAATGATGTCTCAAAGCGAATGCTTTCATTGAAAACCGGAAATTTCAAACTTGATTTTAAACATTTTTGATATACCCCCTAAAGAAATGACTTGAAATTGTGGAAAATTTTCTAAGTCAGGATGGCACATTTTGGTATTATTTTGGTATTGAAGTGTTTTATCAAATTCCTCTGAAACTATGGGAAAATTTTGACCAATTTTGACAAAGTAATTAATTTTGCGCTTAAATGATGTCACAAAGCGAATGCTTTCATTGAAAACCGGAAATTTTAAACTTGATTTTAAACATTTTTGATATACCCCCTGAAGAAATGACTTGACATTGTGGAAAATTTTCTAAGTCAGGATGCCACATTTTGGTATTATTTTGGTATTGAAAGGTTTCATCAAATTCCTCTGAAACTATGGGAATTTTTTTATAAATTTTGATGAGATAATTAATTTTGCGCTAAAATGACTTGAAACCCAAAAATGTTAAAGCTGATTTTCATTTTTTTTTATATACCCACTAAGATTTTTTTTAAAACGTTGAAATTTCTCTAAGTTGGGATAACCAAATACTTTGAAAAACGAGTTAATCGACAGATTATTGAATTTTGGTGAATTTCAATCCAGTTTCATTTTAATAACACTTATTTTTCAATCTTGTTATTTTTCAGAATCTTCAAGAACTTAAAGCACAGGCCGTTCATCAATGACAAATGCATTCAATGTGGTGAAGAATATCACTAAGAACAAGATGGAATCATCAGGTGAGTAGATTTAGCTGTTGCATATGGATCATTTCCGTTTTTTCACTAACTGCAACTGTTGCACTAAAAATGGTATCAAAATACCAAATTTAGGTATTTCTTGTGCAAATACCAGCGACCAAAATGTGCTCTTGGCTGCCCAGTAATAGATGGTAAAATACCATGAAATCATACCAAAATCATGTATTTGGAAGACCACAGGAATACCAAAATATGATTTTCCAAGGGCGCGGGAATACCTAAAAATAACACCATGGCAATACCAAGTTTTGGTATTCAAGCAATGGTCAAAAATCCAGAAGACCTCAACTTGGTATTGAAATGGTTTTATTTTGAGGTATTATTTTACCCTTGGAATAACATGGTTTGGTATTGTTGTGCCCTTCCACATATTAGACTTTGGTATGATTTCATGGTATTTTACCATCTATTACTGGGCAACCAAGGGCACATTTTGGTCCCTGTTATTTGCCCAAGTAATACCAAAATTTGGTATTCCCGTGTTATTTACCCCTGCTCGGGTTGGACGGTTGTTCGTCGATTCTACCGGGGCTTTGTGTCATATATTTCAGCATCTCCGTGTTGTTGTACCACCTGCTGCCGCGGTCCGGGAGTTCAATTTCAACCATTCCGGATGAAGCGCGGTCGGTGTTGTGAAGAAGGAAGGGAGTGGCCGGTGAATGGCTTTGGCGGCTAGGACGAATTACACCCAGTCATGATCCTGAACGTCGTGTTTTTTATAGGGTACACACAAATGGCAGGGGGATGGGAGGGGGGTCGTGTTGCCTAGATTAGAGCCCCCCGCCGTGTTGGGTGGCCAGTGGGAACGGAATTACAAGAATTCACACGTTTGGTATAGCACCGGTAAAGTAGTGCTGTGAATGAATAGTTGAAGTCGTGTCTTTTTTTTGCTGAAAACGATGCTAAATATTTTCAAGAGTCGATTAGTCAAACCTGTCTAAACTTATGTTTTGTTCAAATTAATATTGTATCCAACGAGAAACTGATGTTATTCATTTCAGATCTGACGATACTGTCAAATTTGATTAAACGCAGAGTTACTCCCCAATGTTTTAGTTGTATTTTGTACTTCAGATCAACCCTTTAATTCAGGCACTTTCGATAAATTTCACAGTTTCGTAAAATTTGTGGAAAATTATGAGACAGTCAACTCTATACATTTGAAGTGACTGGAGAATATATCTGAGCATTAAGAAATATCAAAAATCAATAAACCACAACTAGAAAGTCAATCATATATCGAAAAAATAACACATTTTGATCAGAGGGCAAAAAAATTATTTACTAGAATTGAAAAAAGACTTCAAAAATTCAAAAATCTGTATCTTTTGAAGGAGTTTTTTGATCGATTTGGTGTCTTTGGCAAAGTTGTAGGTATGGATGAGGACTACATGAAAAAAATGATACACGGTAAAAAATTGGTGATTTTTAATTTCACTGTTTGTCACTAAAACTTGATTTGTAAAAAAACACTATTTTATTTTTTTTTATTTTCTGATATGTTTTAGGGGACATCAAACTTTTCAGAAATTTCCAGATTGTGCAAAAAATCTTTGAGCGAGTTATGAATGTTTTAATCAATACTGATTTTTTCAAAAAATCGAAATTTTGATCGCAAAAATTTTTCAACTTCATTTTTCGATGTAAAATGAAATTTGCAATCAAAAAGTACTTCAGTGAAATTTTGATAAAGTGCACCGTTTTCAAGTTATCGCCACTTTTTAGTAACTTTTTTGAAAATAGTCGCAGTTTTTAATTTTTTAAAGTTATTGCCCATGTTTGCCCACCATTGAAAAAAATATTTTTGAAAAGCTGAGAGGAAAATTGATGTTTTCTAAGTCTCACCCAAACAACCCACCATTTTCTAATGTCGATATCTCTGCAACTAATGGTCCGATTTACAATGTTAAAATATGAAACATTCGTGAAATTTTCCGATCTTTTCGAAAAAAATTTTTTTTATCAAAATTTCAAATTTTATTTTATTTCAAAAAATTAAGTTGAAAAATTGTTGCGACCAATATTTCGATTTTTTTGAAAAAAATCAGTATTGATTATTAAATTCATAACTCGGTCAAAGATTTTTTGCACAACCTGGAAATTTCTGAAAAGTTGGCATTTGATGTCCCCTAAAACATATAAAAAAAAATAAAAATAGTCTTTTTTTGCAAATCAAGTTTAAGTGACAAAAAGTAAAAATAAAAAATCATCAATTTTTGTTTACCGTGTATCAATTTTTTCAGTGTATTCCTTAACCATACCTACAACTTTGCCGAAGACACCAAATCGATCAAAAAAATCCTTCATAAGATACAGATTTTCGAATTTTCATAAATCATTTTTGTATGGAATGCTGCCAAATTTGTATGGAAACTTATATGGACAAACTAATGATGCAAAATGGCTTCTTTGGGCATAACGAAAGCACCACAAAAGTTTTTGCCGGATTAAAAAATACAAAAATTATAAAAAAAAGACCGATTTCGTAGAGAATTACTCAAATATAAAAAACGTAAATTTATTTTTTTTTTAGTGAAAAGTAATAAAACATGACGATTTTCACACTTTGTATCTGAATATTTTTCGAATAATTTTGTTTCATTCTTTGCCTTTAAATTCAGAAAGCTAAAAATGTAGACACGTTTAGTTACAGTAATTCAAATAAACAAATTTCAAATAATCAATATTTAAATTCAATTCCATTCAAAGCACACCTAATTTATATTTCAAAAGGATATTATACTGTCCATTTTTTAATCCCAGAAGAACAAAGTAAAATCTAAACAAACTCCAATTACCCAGTAATCTATTTTATTCCGCTCTGTCTCTCTCTCGACAAACCCGGCAATGATAGCTAATCCCTGGTCGCACTAGTTCAACTCCCAACCCCACCCCCCATCAGGCCATCGGATAGGATTGGCACTTTGAACTCACCGTTTAACCCAAATACACGCAATCCGATTGGAAAACCCCGCCTGTGAAAGCGATGCGATGGCCACTGTATATAGTTTGTAGAGCAAAATGTTTTGAAACGATTTCCAGGCGATTACTTTCTATCTACAAACTTCCTCTCCCTCTCTTTCACCTCCGATCTGGTCCGGTCTGGGTTGGCCAAGGATTAGCACCTGGGGATTATTCGGGGAGAGGTTGAAACCAGAGCCCCTGCCCTGCAGTTAATCGGTCAGTTGACCCAAGCCAATATCGGTAAAAGTGAATTGAACTCAATTTAAATGCTCATCACTTTATCTGTGTTGGTTTAACTTGGATAGTTTTGGATACTCGAGGGTTGGACTTTTCCAATCAACTCAAATTGATTTCAATTAAAACTTGTCTCCATTTGAAAATGTTTTAAATAACATAAAGTGAACTTTCATCATCATCTTCCAGCTCAGCTACAATGTTGCAAACCCTTCCTTTATCAAACGCATGCAATCCCGAGCTAGAGACTTTAATTAAAATCCTTATTTGCAATCCTGCACCACGGGGTCGGGTCCTGACGGGGTCGAGTAAATCATTTCTTGCTAATCTAGAAGTAACGAGGAGAGTAGAAAAAAACAGTTCAGCTTGTTTGCAACAATTTAGCGATGCTGTCTCATTTTTCACCCTGCAAACGCCTCTCCGGTGGCATTTCGGCGGAACGCTCTTTGATATCTATGCGAACTTATGTGGTGCTGGGACAGCGGGATGGAATGGCTTAACAACAACGGCGCGAATGTATCACCAACGGTCCTTTTATCACGGGAAGTCCGTGTGGTGCGCATATGGTGGGAACCCGAGCAGAAAATGTTCGGATTGTTAAAACACAGTTTGTTAATTTAGTAAGAAAAGTTGTGTCAATCACTATTTCGATTTTTCATCGAAACCACAGATCTAAAGAATACAGAAAATTAAACTTACAGCAAATAATTTCTCAATAAGAACATAGCTTGTTGTTCTCGTTCTACATATTAAAAACACAATTAACAAAACTTTTTGATTTGATTTGTTGATTTGTTTCTACATAAACAGTATGACTCGATTATTACATTACATTACAATTGCAATTTTACATTAATTTGTGTTTTTAACAAAATGGTTCTGTTTAATAGGGCACCACAATCGCGACGTGGCGGTCACCATCCAAGCCGGTGCCCAAAGGGCTAGCTCATTTTATCGCACCTCTTCGTCTCTCGCTGCATCCCCCCATCTCCCTTCAAACGTTTTGAACCTCCCAAGCTTTATTATGAATGGCTTCAACCTGTGAGCATCATAAATTGTCCGTAAGCGTTTCCAGCTCCCTCCCTCCATCCGTCCCACACTCCCAGTTTTATGCGCCACATATATTTAACATAATAAAAACAAAGCTTGGAATTGGCGCACTGTTGTTGTTGTTGTTGTTGTAGGGAAAAACGGTCCTAAATACATGAAAGTGAGGCCATTTTTCACTTTCCACCAACTGCACCAATATGGAGTGCAGTTTGCCGTACTTTCCTACCGTTTGATGGTGGGTGCATTTAGTGCAAACACCAGAGTTCGACCGTCATCATTTATGGGTGTTTAGTTAAGTGGCCTGGTTTTAGAAGGGGGACCTCCTCCGGCGATGCGACTCACTTCGAAAGTTAGGATTGCTTTAATTTCAAGCAACTTTGTACTCAAAAAATAACTAAGTTTTAGGGTGAAGAGCTGTTTTTTTTAAATAAAAATAAAAATTGCAACATAATTTATGGATAATTTCCATGCAAAAAAAAACTGATACAATCTATTTTTTTGGGAAAAAACTTTATTTAAATTTCAATAATTTTCCATCGAACATGCAAGTGAAAACAACCACAAATTACTTAAGGCATAATTGCAGTTGTGACAGTTTCACCAGTTTTCTAAATATCTTAGTATCATGTCAATTTTAATTTTTATTTAATTTACAGTTTATACTGGGTTATGACTTGGATTTCGGATAATGGTATCATAAACATAAAAAATTGTTTCTTTTTTTCTATTTTCTTACTTTATTTAACATTTGTACTGAGCCTAAAACGTTTGTAATTTATTGTGGGTTCTATTTTTAAGCAAAAAATCTTAAATATTTTTAAAAAACTTGTTAAATTGGACGTAGTTTTCAGCTACTTTTGTGCCCTACATTGATTAGTCATTAGGCCTATTTCACAAATTACAAGGTGAAATATTTTGCCTCTTTGCTGATTATCATAATTTTGCAGCTACTGTTTCGTTTTTTGAGTTTTTCTATTTTTGTTATATAAACTTCAACCCTCGCTTAAACCATTAACTTTTTAGTTTAGACAGAATCTGAAATATTTAAACATTTTTTTCCTGAAATTGTATTTATTTTTCCGATCTGCGGTTAAAAAATTTAAAATTTGCAATAAGTCCAAAAGTGTCATATTTAATTAAAATACAGTCCAGCCTCGATAATCCGAAGGCCTTTTAAAAATTTTACTTCGGACAATCGAATAACGATTTTTTTTTGTTGTTTTATTTTTGATTGTTGAGCTTTAATATGACCCCTAAACTTATATCAAGTAATTTAGAACTTTTAAAACCAAGACCAAAATGGCAGTGATGAAATATTAAAAAACGCATTTTTAAATTGTATAGGCAATCAAACAATCAAATTTGACTAAAATGGGGTCGCAGAACTCAAATTTGATGTTAAAAGTAAGAAAATGAAAAAAAAAATATGAAAAAATAATTTTGGTTCGTGATTTGATTATTCCATACAAACCTTCAGATAATCGAGTCTGGACTGTACAAAAATAAACGTTATAAAATTTATAATTATTAGTTTACAATCAATCGAACTATTTTTTTCCAAACAGAAAAAAACAAGCTTAAAGTTTCATCAATAAAAATCTTTGCCGTCATATTTTTTTGGGGAATTTGGGAAGAAACTATGGGACAAACCCTTTAACAAAATCAATGGCATTATAATTGAATTGAAAATGGGAGACAAAAAAGAAAAAAACTTATTATTTAAATTAATATTCTTTCATAATCGAAATAACCATAAGAAAGAAGGAAAAAGTGCAAGGGAAATTTTTCGAGAAACGTTAAAGAAAAGAAATTCTGATTCTTAAGGTAGGCTAAAGCTAAAGTGGTAGCATTTAGCAGTCTCATTTATATAATTTATCGGAAATATAATAAGATGCTAAAAATATGGAAGAAAATGTAAGACCAATTTCAACAAAAAAAAATATTGCAGTAACATTCATGCAATAAAAACATTTTGCAAAACTTTAAAAAAAACTCATCATTTACAAAATTTAAACTTTTGATACTATTTTCTAAATTTGCTAAATTAATGATTCAAAGGTTCACTGAATAAACAAAAAAAAAAGAATTATCCCAAAAATTCTACAGTAATTTGAATTTGTTTCACCATTTGGTTCATGAAACCATGGAAAAATCGAGAATATAAAATTATAATATCTGTTGAAAAAAAAACAAGCAAAAGTTTGATAAGCTAACCAAAATACCAAAAAAAAATCATGACTCAAGCGCATAATAATTGATTATCTGTACCAATGGCTTCAGATAATCTTAAACGCTAAAACGCCAACCATCAATTTCAATAAATTCCAGTCCACCCGCAAAGTGCCAACATCCTGTGTTATTACCGCATTTCTTTCTTTCGCTCTATTCATCCAAAACCGCGGGCTCGATTTAAACTGCGCTTAGCTTAATTGAATTAAGCAGAGTGATGGAAAGCACAACAACCTGGAATCGAATCGCCCCATTCAAAAGATTTGATTTTATTTTGTTATGCAAACCAATTAAGACGTGCCTCGCGCGCGCTCGCTCATCACGAGCCACTCTTCACAAAGAGAAAGGAGGCAAACAGCACGAACAAAAAAAAACACTCGCCTAACCTTTATTAGCAAAATCAAATCGGGCTGGTGCACTAATAACTATAATCCGTTCTCCACTCTCAATTTCACTTTCAGGTTGTCCGCCAGCAAAAGTGAATCGAAACCATCAATCTGAGAGAGCGCCGAGTTCTTCCGAGGAGCACACATTTCGTCCACGGTCAGGGTAAAGTGCCACCCGAGGCCACCAGGTAGGCCATGTGCGAACTCGGCCACCTAAGCTGAACACCACCCCCCTGAAACCATGACGATCAGCGAATAGCATCGAACGAACGAACGAACGAATCACGTGCGATCGCAATCAAACAATTACGGAAACGTTTGCCAGCAGAGCTGACCGGCTGAGAAGTGCCGACCAACTTCTCTCTTTTTTCCAACTTTTTCAAGGATCAACGGGGGAAATTAAACCCCGAGCGAAGGAAAAATGCTGAAGAACATTCACGAGCGAACGGTTAAAAAGTGAGTAGAGTAGAAAAAAATCAAACATTAGAATTATTTTAAAAACATCTAAATTCTTAGGGTGGATAAAAAGTTATAATTTTGTTTTCAATTCAAACCAACACAACAAGTTGAGTAAAATCTAAATTTTATTTAATTATTATTTGCCTTTACGGATCAAGTGCATTTCGGAAAATATGTCTATAATAATGTTTAAATCCAATTAATTGTCTCTTTGAAAAAAATGTCCAGTACCTATAAAATACCTTTCAAAATGTTCAATTCACACCCAAAATTTTTTGTATGACTTTATATGACACTGACAAAAAAAAATCTGCTGATTTAGGTAGTTATGTTACGGACATGACCAGTAGGACAAAGAGGTTCTGAGGTTTATGTCTTTTGATTCTGACCAAAGTCTAGTGAAGAGGCGATAAATAAAAATAAATAAGAATTGGTATTTCAATTCATTGTTTCAAACATTAAAATCAGAAGGTATTGTAAAAACAACCGGTTACAAAGTTTGCCATCATAAGTTTCCACAAAATCAAAGTTTAAGCGAAATAAAAATTCCAGAGTTTTTTTTAAAAGGACCAATAAACTATAGTCTTTCATATGTTTATAGGACCTAATAAAAAAAACTCTATAATTCTTTATTTTATTTCTATTTTTTTCTATAAAGCCGCTCCAAATATATTTGGAGTTTATGTCCGTCAACTCAGGACTAAGGTGAACGGAAACAAAAACTAGAACTATGCAAATGTTCAACAATAATCACAAACAAGGCTTCAAGTTTTGTTTTAAGTTTTTGTCACTCAATTCTGGTTGAGGTCGAGGGAGGAAGGTAAAAAATAAACTCAATTTTAATTTTAAAGCCTGATTTTCAAAATTTGTAAGTATTTTTTAATATTTATTAATATTAATACATTATTTCAGTTATGCCTCTGTAAAAAATGCAAAAAATCAATGCATTTTAGACTTTTTTAAAAATATTTTCGTTCTACATTTTTTAAACATTTTGAAAAGCCTTTTTGTGATTGAAAATGCATAAATAAACGTCAAACTATTTATTTTAACAATTGATTTTTCATTTTCTTTCCCGTCTGATTTTTGGGATTTTTGAAGGAAAGGAGGGACAAATTTTAAACAAAATTAATATTAGCATTTATCAAAATTTAAAATTTAAAATAAAGCAGGAAAATTATTTCAGATTAATTTAGTTAATTGCATTCAAATTTTATATATTTTTAAGTTTTTTGAATATATTTTGCAGACGTTTTTTTGAAAATTATTGTTTTTGAAAATATTTGCAGCGGCTTATTATGCATAATTTATTGTTGATAAATCAGTTTTATAAAATTGAAACCTAAATTTCGTATATCTCGATAACGTACAATCCATCAAATGAAAAAAAAAAAACTAAGGTTCAATACGGAATCGATTCCGTATAGCCTTTATGCATTTCAAGTTCTTTTAAAAAACTCTTCATACAATTTTACGCGCTGGTAATATAAAAAAACGTATGTTGTTATGATCATCTATGTATTATCAAAGGATTTTCCTGATCAAACATTCAGAAAAAAAACTATATACGGCAGAATACATTTTAAGAAAACTTTTTGAGAAGAAACTAAACATAAATTTTCTAAGTTTTGAATATAGGGTAGACGACCTTATTTTGGACCTATTATGCATTAGAATATTTCGCCTTGATCTCGGGATTGTTTTTTAGCTTAGTTTATGCTCAAAAAGTATACTATTGAAAATTGAAAATAATGTAACCATTTTAATATCTAAAGCATTTCAAGTAAAACATTTTTTGGATGCTTTTTGGACTTATTGAATGTATTTTGAAGCCATCGCTGTACCTATTTTTGACCCACACTATGATTGGTTGAAATTTTGACAACACGATCTGTGGCGTGCGGCGGCAACACGCATACTTTTGAAAAACTCGGTTTGATAAACCAAATGGGCCTTTCCAAAAATGTAAATGAGGAAATAATAATTTTAAAAATTAAATTATTTTGATACATCAATATATTTTAATATTAAAACGTGATTTGATTGTTTTGTATGGAAAACATTTTCGATTGTATGAATGTTTGTGCTCCCCTGTGTTTTCTTTTTTTTTTTTTTTTGCAAATGCAATCCAGACTCGATTATCCGAAGGCCTCGGAAAAAAAATCACTTCGGATAATCATCACATTTTTTTCGTTGTCTAATTTTTGATTGTCGAGCTTATGTATGACCCTTAGACTACGCTTAAATGATTTAGAATTTTAAATTCAAAATGGCGGCCAAAATGGTGGTGATGTGATGTTGAAAAATGCATTTGTTTTAATAGGCAATCAATAACTCAAATTTGAATAAAATTGGGTCGCAGAACTCGAATTTTATGTAAAAAAGAAGAAAACTGAAAAAAATATACAAAAAAAAATTGTTTTTTTTTGTTCGTGATTCGATTATCCGAAGCCTCATACAAACCTTCGGATAATCAAGGCTTTGGATTCTGGACTGTATCAAAAATCGAATCTTCTTAACAGAATGTAAAAGCAAATTGGAACAAAAGCTGTGAGTTAATGTTATAAATGAAACCAATTTTCATTAGAATTTTCAATAGATGTTTCATGAATCGCATTGAAAAAATGAAAAAAAGTTTTTTAATTTATCAATGCAATTGTGCATAACTGTATTATTTTGTAATATTTTCAGATATCTCAATAATCGTATCATCAGAATTTTAGAAATTCCAGAACGCATTCACAAAAATAATTCAACAAATAAAAGAGATTATTTAATTTATTTTTTAATATTTTACATTGGAGATTCGAATTTGGATCGCAAATCCAAATCGCAACAAATTGATCTTCCGAGGCAGACATAAAACCCATGATCTTTAAAGAAAGACATAAAAATTTAAAGAAAAAACAAAATAACAAATAACTCAATTCTCCCCCTAGGGTCAAGGGCAACCACTACGTGGCGACACACGGCGGCCGCGACACGGTTGACCTACCGTACGCCCAGGCCAACCGCGGCTACTCGACCGACGGCGAGGACAGCCAGCGCGCGCCCTCGGATCGCACCGTCTCGGAGTACACGGTGGCCAACGAGCGGGCCACCCCACCGACGGCTCCATCGCGCAAATCCCGCGGCGGCGTTCACAACGGCAACGGCGGCGGACCGCGGCCACTTTCTAGTCCACCGACGCGGGCTCCCCCGAGGGCACCATCGGCACTGAGCTATGACCACGGCGGTGGCACCGGTGGAGGTGGCGGCGGAGGAGGAGGTGCTGGCGAGACTGGCAGCGACATCTACGTGACCTCGGCGGCGTACAAGGCTCCGTCGGAGATAAGGTGGGTGTCTTGGCTAACTTAGGGGGAAACTGTTTGATGCTATTGTTGTCTTCTCTTCCCCACACAGTCGATACAGTGCCCACCGGAACAACCCGCAACACCACCATCACCACCCGTCGTCGCGTGGCCCTCGCAGCGTGTACAGTGTGGCCAGCACGGCCAAAACGGGACGCAGCTCGCGACGACACGGCGCCAAGGTCGAGGCCATGTCGGCGCCCAACCCGTTCTGTCCGAACGTCAAGGGCGTCTGCTGTCTGATGTTGCTCCTCAATCTGGGCCTGATCCTAGTCACGCTGGGCTTCGTGATCGTGATGCAGTTCATGGAGCCGCTGTTCGTTTGGTAAGTTTGAAGATTATCAGCGAATTACAGAAGACAGTTCATCAACGAATCTCTTTTGCAGGATTTTGGGCGTGGTCTTCCTCGTGTTTGGCTTTGCCACGTTGATTGGCAGCATGATCTACTGTGTGATCGTGTGCCGGGACGCGAAGACGCCGGAACAGCTGCGCAACGAGGACCTCTACTGGACGAAGCACTGGCAGAAGAGCATCGGCTACACGCCCCACGAGATCGACTACAAGACGGATCGGTTCGACGAGCGGGATCGCTACTCGGATCGCTTTTCGGTCAGCAAGATGAGCGGGAAGTACTCGGATCGGGACATTACCCGGTATTGATCGAGCGGCAACAGCACAACCAGTAAGCAGCTGATGAAACGATTGTTACTAATAAGATTTAATTTAAAACGATTTCCGTAAGTTAGTGCGCGTTCTAATTTTAAATAAATCACACAAACGAGTTGAGCAAAACGAGAATTGAAAACCACAGTCCGTAGAATTATTAATATTTTACTTAAGCGCCTTACTTTAGCACAGTAGAAAATTTTACAAACAAACCGGCAAGCAATATAATTCGTGTAACTAAATTAAAACAATTATTTTTAAAAGTAAATAATTCACTATTGTTTTAAAATGTTATAACGAACAATTAATGTAAATAATAACGAAAAAGATGAAAATAAACTGATTTTAATAAAACTTTGTTGATTTTTTTTTAGATCCAATATTCATCCAAAAAATGTGTGGATCATTCTCCGCCAACTCACACAGCAGTTGCTCGACCTCTCTTCGATTTCCTTGAAACTTTGCTCTATGGGGTAATTATGTTCCTTGATCACGAATCCGTTTTTCAGTGATTTGTAGCTCGAAACCGAATCGAAAAAATTGCTGCCATTTCGTGATACGCAATTATCAAAAATCGGGAGACAAATTAATTTATGGGAAATTTAATGTGCTTTTAAAATCTGCAATAACCCAATGTTTTTTTTTCATTTTTAACAATAATTTTGATTTTAAATTACGTGTTTTTTTTTGTATCTTTGCAGGACTTTTTAGGGTATTCTTCAAAATTGTAGAGCAAACAAAAACAAAAAAATGTATTTTTAAACATAAAGGTGTTTGCAATTAGCATGTGAGCAATTCTCTACCAAAACCGGAAATGGATTTTATTTGTATTTTTTTTTTTATCTTGAAAACGAAGCCCTTTTACATAAAAAAAATTAGGTCAAATTTTGTTTTGTATGAAATTTCGATTTTTTTTCTAAAAATCACTATTTTTTCAAAAAATCATGATTCGGCCGCAGATTTTTTGACCATATTACTCTATGGCTCAAAAGTTGGGGATTTTTGTAACCTAAAGCATATAAAAAAATCTCGAAGTCAAAAAATACCTATTTTGGGAAATTGATTGTTTGTAAAAAAAAGGTAATAAAAAATCGGCAATTTTTTTCCATGTATTTAGTTCCTCAACTGGATATTCCTCAACAATACCAACAACTTTGCCAAAGACACCAAATTGATCAGAAAATTCACTCAATAGTTACAGCTGTTTGAATATTTACGTACCATTTTTGTATGGACAGCTGCCAAAATTGTATGGAGACTTGTATGGGTGAACCAATGACACAAAATAGCTTATTTGGTTATAGGGAAGACCACCACAAAGTTTGAGCCAAATAAAAAAATACAAAAATAAAAATTGCCGATTTCGTAGAGAATCGCTCATGTATTCTTCACGAGTTATCTAAATTTTTAGAAAAGTTTTTTGAAAATGTGATGATTTTGACAATTTTTTAACATTTCTTTTTTTGGAAACTTAAAACTCAATCTTTTGAAAGTAGTTTATTCATGAAGTTTATTTTGAAAGTATTTTATTCGGAAAGTTAAGCAAATTTTGTGTAAGAATGAGTTTTTGACAATTTTTAGAGTGCTAACATTTCGCGGAAAAAAAAAGTTTTTTTGGAAATAAGAAAACAGTAAACATTCCCAGAAAACTATTTTAGACTTCAATTTTCAATAGAAAATAGAAGATTCAAAATCGGACAAGTTGCAGTGTTGCATTGAATAAATAAAAAATTTTAAAATTAGGGTTTACTAAGTGTCATCCAATTAGACCTTTTTTTCAAAAGGCTCTACAACCATTCATCCGATTTTTAATATTAAAAAAAAAAACAAAATATATCTAAAATTTCCCAATCTTTCTGAAATGAAATATTTTTTTTTTCAAATCTAGCCCAATGTTTGAAAAAGTCGAAAAATCTTTTCAGATTTAAAATAAGTTCACGTTTGGTTTGTTTTTTTTTGTATTTTTTTTCTAATTAAACTCATAAATACTCATGGTCCAAAAAAGTAGGTGACATTTTTTTTTTCAAAAACTTCAAAATTCCAATGAAAATTGAAGTCGAATCAACTGAAAACAATCTAAAATGCATTTTTCTGCATCGATAATCATATTTAGCATGTTTGGGCTCGTTTTCTTCGCTAAAAATAAAATTTTCGTCAATACTTAGATATTTTGAAAACTAATAATTGCAATACAACTAGACATGTATAAAATGCATTTAAAAACATTTTTTTCATCAAATGTTGAAATCATAGCTCGTTATTTCAATTTTTATACTTTTTTATTTTATTTTATTTTTTTGAAGAATCAAAGATAAATTGAAGATTGGACCTTCGGTTGCTGGAATACAGCGAATAAAGGAAAAATGAATCAAGAAAATTTGAGTTTTTTAAGTCTCTTTCAAACAGCCTTTCTAGTACCAATATCTCAGAAGCTGAAGGTCCTATTTCCAATGGTTAAAAATGACACATTTGTTTAGTTTTTCTGATCTTTTCGTTAAAAAAATTCTAGAATTTTGGAACTCAGCGTAACATTGAATATTTGACCATTAGAGGGTCAACCAACTTTAAAAAAATAACTTTTTTGACTGTGTAAGCAAAACATGAATGATCTAATTAGGCATCTAACTAGGATCTAATTAGGCATTTTTTTAAAGTTGAAATCAATTTAAAATCCATTCCCCTGCTTTTAAAACCATTTTAGTCATGCTTGTTTAATTTTAAAATCTTTTGAATTTTTGAAAATTTTCGATGTTTCGATGTTGTATCGCAAAAAGTTTTTTTTTTCGCCAACGTTTATGTTTTCGTCAAATCTTACATTTTTGGAAACTAATGATTCCAAACAATTGAACTAGTGAAAAATGCTTTTTAAAACACTTTTTGCATTCAAATGTTGAGACTATGACTTGTTTTTTTCAATTTTCTTTTTTTATTTTTTTGCCCCTCCCCTGCTAGAGAAGAAAAATATCTAATTAGGGGTTTCTCAAATTATTAATCGAAACACAAGCAAACTTTGATATAATTTTTCAAGCGGACTTTTTTTTATTCCTTAATCTTAAGTATGGTAAAAATGCATCTGGTTCATTCCTCGGTTCCTATTACATAACGTGCGCAGGCATCGCCGGTTCTAATCTTCGCTTTTAAAATCTCATTCCTCTATCCAATGTAACAGATTCAATTCGACTTACGGAAATATATATATTTTTTTCGCTTAAAATATAAAAAGATTTGTTATGACACGAGCTGGCTGGCTGGCTGCATTCCATATGGCCTCGTCTTTTCCACTATTTCGCGTGTGATTTTATTTTTTTCTATTCTAAACAGTACGTGCGCGGCTGAAAATAGAACTAGATTTTTTGTTGTTGTTTCGGTTTGCTCTCTGAGAGTTTTAAATCGCTTAGCTATCTATCGTTTTGCTCGTCATAAGTACAAGTAACTAGCCTAACCGGGATGAAAAAGTTTGATTGATGATGAGTGGGGGGCGAGAGATAAATTCCTAACCTTAGAAAGTGCAACGTGGTCGATTGATTTTTTTTTCTTGTGAGAAGCTTAAAGCATCGGGAAGGACAGATTGACGACTTTTCACACGTCGGTTTGCTTCGTGCTGCCGGGCTTTGACTTGGGCGAACCGGACGCCCTCGACAGTTGGACGCCCATCGAGCCGAGCAGGTTGGCGGCCGGTCCGGGACCGCCGATCTGCGCCTGGTAGCTCTCCATCATGTTCTTGAGCGTGTTGACGTCGATGTTGACCGGTTTGAAGGTTTCGATGTCGTCAAAGTCGTCGTTGGATTCCTTGCGGTCCGCTTCCTCGGCCGCGTCTCCGCTGATGTCCGTTTCGAAGCTCTTGCCGATGGTGGTTTTGGCCAGTTCGCGGTCCATCTGGTCCATGTACGACTGGAGCTCGTTTTGGACGGCTTTGCCGGTTCGGGTTGGCGACATGTCCTCGATGTTGCGGGCGTACTCTTCCTCGCCGTAGTCGCTCATGTCCGAGTTGTCGGACGAGTCCCAGCGATCCTCGGGGATGACCAGATCGAGGAGGTTCTTTACGGTAGAGCCGAATGCGTCCGGGTCGAAGTCGATTGGCGCGTGCAGCGGTGGAGGTTGCACGTGGTTGTGGTTCGGCACGTGGTCTGCCTTGCTCTTGCTCTTGGTTCGCTTGGGCTTGGTCGGTTTGAACGATTCGACCAATTCGGCGGCGGCTGCAGCGGCCGCATCCTGGTCCACTCCGTCAAACTCACTCTTTCGGTCGAGAAATTCGCTCATCATGGCGGTGAACGATTCCGGCGAGGGGGCGTTGCCGTTGAGGGAGAGTAACGTTCGGACGCCGTAACGCTTCGTCAGCATTTGGTCCAACTCTTCGGGGGAGATGTTGATCCAGCTGTCGTCGTCGGGTGAGGGGAGATCCAGGCCTTCTTTGCGCAGTTCCTCCGGGTCGTAGTCGTTGCGCTTCAGGATGGACACGATTTCTTCGCCGATTTTTGGGGTGAATCTCATCGAATCTTTATTCTCCTGGTAGTATTCCTTGGCGATGCCGAGAAGGCGAGTGTATTCCTGAAAGAAAAAAAAATGTCCTTTATTTTATTTTGTTTTTGTAGAGAGAATATAATGCATCCATGTTCCTCTCGGTTTTCCGTTCAGTCCAGTTATCGAACACAGAGTGGCCACTCAAATCCCAGTTTCGAGTTCCCAACTATTCCCAGTAGCTCCAGAATTAAAATATTGACATTTCTCATCGAGTTAAAAATCGTTTAAAAACTTTTTAAATAAGTTAATTTTAACAATCATTTTTTTTAAGTTCATTACAAATATTAGACTTTTGACACTATAATCATATTTAGCATGTTTGAACTCTTTTGAAAACATTTTAAATTTTCATGAAATACCAATGTCCAACGAAAAGTTTTTTTTTTCGCGAAAAAAAAATTCCGTCGATTCCTCGATATTTTGAAAACTAATGATTGGAAAGCAACTGGGCGCGTGTTAAATGCATTTAATAAAAATCATCCAAATGTTAAAACCTAGGCTTGTCATTTAAATTTTTATATTTTTTTGCCCCCAACCCTTCGACTTTGGTCAGAACCGTGGGACATAAACTCAAAAAAATATTTGAAAAAAATATTTGAATAACGGCCTTAAATATTTAAAAAAAAAAGCAATTTAGGTACTTCAGAAATTGAAAACATTTGGATTTCACTTTTAAAAAAAAGGTAAGTTTTTTTAAAATTAAAATCAAGCAAATAATTTTTATTTTCAAAAGTTTGAGTATTTTTGCAAAAATAAAGTATTTTGTTAAAATCATAGTATGTTACAAACAATAAAGTGGAAATTCACACAAAATTTCCCCCCAAATTACTCCAACCAAACCATGCTAAATTTTCAAAGCATTCACTAAGAATATTTTTTTTGATAATTTAGGCCGTTGCAAATATTTATTGGAGTTTATGTCCGTCGGCTGTGACCAAAGTCGAGGGGGGGGGGGGGGGGGGCAAAAAAATATTAAAAAATATAAAAATTGAAATAACAAGCCTAGGTTTCAACATTTGGATGAAAATAGTGTTTTAAAATGCATTTTACAGGCGTATACTGCCGTTCTATGCATAATTGTCCCATGTTCAAAAAAGTGCAACTGAGAAAAACGCGATTGAAATTTTTCGACCGATTTCTGTGTTTCTACACATAATTGTCCCGTGGGTTCCTATTCGCCCTATGTGTCCCTAATCGCCCCAGTTAGCAGTTTATCACCCTTATTTGTGATCCTCTTGCTATACAACAGGTAAACAAGGCATAATGCTTAGTAAAACTATTGATTCCGTGTAAGAAAATACTTGGTGGGACAATTATGCGTAGAAGTTCAACCATGGGACAAACAGACTTGGTGTTGTTTTTGATGAGTTTCCGAACAAAGTACCAGATTTTATGTGTTTTTCTTAAAGTACACGTCAAACTAAACTTAAAAATGTCAAAAGGTCAAAATCGTCAAAAATGACATGGGACAATTATGCGTAGAACGGCAGTACAGTTGCTTTCCAATCATTAGTTTTGAAAATATCGAGATACTGACGGATTTTTTTTTTTTTTTTCGCAGAAAAAAAACTTTTTGTGGCTGTACACTGTACACTGGCATTTCATGAAAATTTAAATTGTTTTCAAAGGAGTTCAAACATGCTAAATATGATTATAAACGCGGGAAAATGCATTTTAACTGGTTTGCAGTAGATTAAACTTTAATTTTCATTAAAATTTTGAAGTTTTTCGAAAAAATATTTTTTTTGCCCCCTGATTTTTCAGGCCAACTTTGAAAGGGGCAGGGGGGCGGGGGGGGGGGGGGGGCGACATAAACTTTGAAAAGTATTTGCAACGGCCTTAGCAAATTTTCAAAGTATAATTACTCAAAAATTTTGTAAGAATTTTCAGTTTTTAAAACATTTGTAGGTAAAATACCCAAATTTTCACAAAATATCGTATTTTTTGATAATACTCAAATTTTCATAACTGACATTTTTCAAATATTTTTGTAGAATACTAAAATTTACACAAAATACCCATAGTTTGCAATATGGGTAAAATATTTTTTGCTAATGACTAAAATTTTCACAAAACACCGAATTTTCCAAAAAAAAAACTTACATCTTATTCAAACAGTTTAAATTAGGATTTTTGAATACTTGTTCGGTAACTGGGCGTTATATAATTGGGCGCAGGCAAAAGTCAAAAAAACATAACAAACCGAAATGACCGAGGGGTTAATGGATGAATTTTATTAGAAAATAAATTTAGAAATATTGTATTTTGTGAAAATTTGAGAATTTTACAAAACAAAATATAATTAGATGAAAATACATATCAAAATTCACTTCGTTTTATAACCATATTGGAAATAATAAACATTGAGAGTTTTCGAAAATACAGAAATATGTGAAAATTCTAGTAATTTACAAAAAAATATATTAAAAAAGCGAAATGCATACAATATTTTGCTTCGGTTTAAAAATATGTAAACTATGAAAATTTGAGAAAGTATTTTGTGAAAAATTGAGAATTAAAAAAACTCTAATAAACTGAAAATAAATACAAAATTTCGCATCGTTTGATACCAATATTGCAAATTATGATAATTGGAGTGCCTTCGAAAAGAAAAGGTATTTTGTGAAATTTTTTGAGTATTTTTACTTTAAGTCAATTTTAGAAACGCTTTAAAAAAGAGCTATCGTCCGTTATCGCCGATAGAATTATCTAAATAACAATAACGGTAAATCGTTATCGTAATACGCCTATATTATCGACGATAATTGTATCGTTTAGCAACCTTGATTCTCGCCATTTTTCTGTCTAAAAAATTCAAGAATTTTAAATTGAAAATACTTTCACTACAAAAATACTATTGCCAAATACAAGCTGGAATTATTTTTAAAATTTTAAAGCATTGTTACAGAATTGAAGTAATTTCATAATTGTTGAAATTTAGTTCTATTTGCAGATTAAATTAGACAGATCTTTATATTTTTTTTATTATTGAAAGACTTTAACTTTCTGGCAAAATTCTTCAAAATTTAAAGAAAGAGTCAAACAGTTTTAATTTGGATTTTTGAATACTTGTTCGGTAACTGGGCGTTAAATAATTGGGCGCAGGTAAACGTCAAAAAACAAAACAAACTGAAATGACCGAGGGGTTAATGGATGCAAAAATCATGTTCAATTATTTATTTTTTCAAAATTTTATTTGATTTCAAGTCACACGAATTGGGATAAACCATGTCTGCAAAATAACCCCTCGTCTTCCGATCCAATGGATACGAGTAATTTGTAGTATGGACAGTAACCAGGGTACATCACAAAAGATAGCCTTCTCAGGTGGTCGCAGTGAACTTAACCCAATGCCCATTGGGCAACAAAAAAAAAAAGTCACAATTATGAACACTACACAAATATGAAAAGTAAGCATTGTAAATAAATTTCAGTAAACTTTTTTTTCGTTTTTCATCACGAAAATATTATGCATCGGTGGTCCCCCCGTAATTTTTCGTTCGGTTTAGTTAGCGAGCAGCATTGGGTGCCTGTTCTACATTCTCAGCCCAGTTTTCGAACAAGTACTGTAATGTAAAAGCCTTTTGATTCTCAAATAAATATAATTAACAATAGTAATCCAAAACAAACTAAGCAAAATTGATTAAAAAAATTAATAAAAAATATATGAAAAAAATATTCGTCTTCTTAATTCAAGGAGCAGAAAAAAAAATCAGGGGCTTTTCCTTTTGTCGGAAAATAGTAAATTTCCGACTTTCTCGATTTTTTTACATGTAAGGCCACCCTGGGAACAAGTACCTTGTCAAGTTCTAGTCGTTCTAGTACAAGTAAAAGAGATATTGAACCAAATTACCACCGCTCAACCTACCTGCGATCCCTCGATGTTCTCCTGGAAGTACCCCTTCGAGTTCAGCGACTCAAAGTAACTCTTCCATCCCTTATCCGTATCCAGCGACTGCGACGTCTTGGCCTGCGACGCCAAAATCTCAAACCCACAGGCCAGCTTCACCCCCAGCACGTGCGCCTTATAGTTCGGATCGGTGGCCAGCGGCAGACTCCAGCCGGTTCGCCGATCGGGCAGGTAACTGTTGTGCAGTAGCATCGCGTACAAACACTTAGTAAATACAACACTCACGTACACGCAACTCTCCGGCGGAAAGTACCGCATCGCCCGGCACGCCTTCAAATCGATCGAGTCCCGGTTGCAAAACGCCAGCACGGCCGCCGAAACGAGCTGCGGGTTCTCCTTCAGCACCGCCGCCACCCCAACCGGCACGTACAACGTCGTCCGGTGGTGACTGTCCTCAATCCGATCGGGAAACTCCCCTATCCGTTCCTCAATACATCCCTGAATCGCCTTCGAGCCAACGTACCGCGTCCTCCCATCGCCCTTCAACTCCCGGAACACCCGCTCAAACGACAACTCGTCATCTTCCCCATCCCCCTCCCCACCAATCAAGTACAACTCCCCCTCGTAGATAAACACCCGGCCCTCGGCCCGCTCCGGATTGGCCGCCCACCGGGGCAGATGTTCGGCGGCTTCGATCAGCAGAAACTCCCCGTCCGAGTCGACGGCACGTGCCACCAGGCCCGGGATGCGTCGCGTCAGGTGGAACAGCAGGGCCACGATGAACCACTCGTCTTGGATGTTGTCCCCGTAGTGGCTGATTCCGTACAGATGGGACGGCAGGGGAGCTAAAAATAGTGTTTTGGCATTAGTGTGATGGGACGTCGTCATGTGATCGTGGTGTTGTAATTGAATTTATGGGGTTTGAGCCCTTTATGAAGGTTTCTATTTTTGAAAATCGTGATCGATTTATCTAGGGACTGCGAATAGTTGATGTTGAATGTATTTTGATGTCACCTAAAGACCGGCTGAACATTTTTACGTTTTATATCAAGTTTTCAAAGAAAAACATTGACCCTTGAAATCCACAAATTCGGAACACTTTTTTCTTACGATGTAAACAAACTTTTTTTTTCTCTCCAGGAGTACATATTTTTTACAAAATAATGACTTTGCACTCTGAAACCAACGAAACTCATACTTAGTAATGTTATATGAATGGTCTGATAACTTTTTTGTGAAAATATCAGTTAAATTCAGGTGTTCCACAATTGTGGGAGACACAATAACATCCCACAATCATGGAACAGGCAATTTGGAGGCATTGTTTTGCTGCTTAGGATAAAATAAAAAAAATGCAAAATGCAGTTTTTGTTTATAAAGTGTTACTTTTACAAGTGAAATAGCAAGAGAATGTCCAAATAAAGGCCCTAAAAATAGCAGGGTCGGCAGAAAAGTTGCATTTTGCATTCTATTGACAAATTGCCACAAAAGTGTTCCGAATTTGTGGGTGTTCCGAATATGTGGGCTGACTGTAGATTAGACAATACTTGCTATATTACAAATCTTGTTTGAATTTGAAATTGTTAAATGTCAATTAACTCAATAAGCAGTTATTAAAAAATATTTAACTTGTAAATTAATCTAAAGCAAAACAAAAAGATTATTTGGTTGCTACTTTCCTCAAATTTACAAATAATTTGCTCATTTCTCTTAACAGTGGTCCCAATTTGCCACAATATTTTTTTTGGCTGATGCCCGAAGTGTTTTGTTTTGTATCCGTAACGCTCGCACCGGGTCATGTAACTGTTTTAATTTTTTTTGTTTTAATATTTTCAAATTGTTTGTTGTTTTGGAGTACCGTAAACCGGGGTGACTTTGATAGGATTTCAATTTGTTTTTAGAATATTTTCCAACAGGTAAGGTTTTTCTCAAGATTATTATTTTTAAAACATGTACTGGGGTAGACTACACAAAGTCCTTGCACTATTTCGGAAAAAAAGTTTTTCCAATAATGTTTAGAAAAATATTTACGTTAAAAATTTATAGTTTTAATTCCGGGGTGACTTTGATAGTCATAGTTTTTCTTGTTAAAATCATATTTAAGATGTTCAAACTTTATTTGTTCGCTAAATGTACCATCACTGAAGTAGCTGATATAGTTTTTAAGAAAAAAATCAATGTTTATATTTAGTTAACTAAGTGTATAAGCTTTTTAGCAAAATACATATAAATTTTAGGTAAAATTGTTAAAAAGTCGAAATTTTGCCTGAAATTTGTTAAAACTAGTTTTATTTATAAAATTATCGATTTATATTGCATTTTGTACTGAATTCAATGCACGAATCACAAGTTTTCACATTTCACATGAAATTTTTTCAACTGAAATTGCCTATAAGTTTGGAGATTTTTTTTAATTGTGTTTCAAAAACACATATTATTTATTATTTACAAACTTTTTTAACCTTCTCCTAGTGGAAAATTGTCCAAAGAATCCGAAAATGCATTCCGTTTTCCGATAAAAAATAATGTTCATTAAGAAAATCATGACACTTTGAGAAGTTTAAAATAATGACTTTCTTAAACATTTTTTTAACTATAGTTAACTAACTTTTTAAACTTTTCAAAATTTTATGAAAAGTTATTCTTGAGGTACTTTGAACACTTCTCTACCACGGTCAGTATGTTTTTAAACCATTCCTAACGTATTTTAATTATACTCTTCATTTTACGGAAAAATCGCAAACCTATCAAAGTCACCCCGGCTATCAAAGTCACCCCGTTTTACGGTATTTGTGTTTCCATGTTTTTGTGTTTTTTTTTTGTATGTTTTTGTTTTGTATATTTTTTTTGTGTTCTTTTTGTTATTTTTGTGTTTTATGTTTTTTTTTTGTGATTTTTATTGTTTTTTTTTTTTGGGTTTTTTGTGTTGTTTTGATGTTCTGATGTTTTCATTTTTTTTTTGTTTCCATTTTATTTGTATATTTGTTTTTTGGTAAGTTTGTGTTTTTTGTATTTTTTAGTGTTTTTTTTGTTTTTTGTGTGTTTTATGTTTTTGTTTTTTTTATTGTTTTTGTGTGCTTTTTGTGTTTGTTAGTAATTTTTTGTGTTTTATAATCTTGTGTTTCTATGTTTTGTGAATTTGTGTGTGTGTGTTTTTTTTGTGTTATTTTTGTTTTTGGTGTGTATATGGCATGTTTTATATTTTTTGTTTTTGTTTTATGTGTGTTTTCATTGTTTTTTTTGTGTTTTTTGTGTTTTTTGTGTTTTTTTGTTGTATTTTTTGTTTTTTATGTGTATGTTTTTTTAATGTTTTTGTTTTTATATGTTTTTGTTTTTGTGTGTTTTATGTTTTTGTTTTTTTTTATTGTTTTTTTGTGCTTTTTGTGTTTGTTTGTATTTTTGTGTTCTTGTGATTCTATGTTTTGTGAATTTGTGTTTTTTGTGAGTGTTTTTTTTTTGTATATTTGTTCATTTGGTGTTTTTTAGTTTTTGTTTAATTTTTGTGTGCTTGTGTTTTAAGGTTTTGTGTTTTGGGAATTTTGGGAATTTTGTATTTTTTTGTGTTCTTTATGTTTTTGTGTGTTTTTGGCATGCTTTATATTCATTTGTTTTTGTTTTTTGTGTGTTTTCATTGTTTTTTGTGTTTTTTTTTTGTGTGTTATAGTATTTTTTGTGTTTTATTGTTTTTTGTTGTGTTTTTGTGTTTTTTTTTTATTTTTAGTTTTTTTCTATGTATTTGTTTTTTTTTATGTTTTGTGCTCTTGTGTTTTTATGTTTTTAGTATCTGTGTATTTTGTGTCTTACCCGCCCGTGTGGATCAATCGGTCCATATTTACACAAAGAATTTTGGATACTCTAGTACACTTAGGAGCCCAGGGCGGCGAAGTCCTTGTAGTTAAAAAGGAAGACACTAGTTCTTGGTACCAGCAATGTTGGCCGACAGCTATAAAGTCAACTTCGTTCGTATTTTGTGTTTGTTTATAGTTTATTTTTGTTTGTTTGTATTAGTTTTTTGAGTTTTTGTTATGTTGTGTTTTTTGTTTTTAAATTTTAGATTTTAGATTTTAGATTTTAGATTTTAGATTTTAGATTTTAGATTTTAGATTTTAGATTTTAGATTTTAGATTTTAGATTTTAGATTTTAGATTTTAGATTTTAGATTTTAGATTTTAGATTTTAGATTTTAGATTTTAGATTTTAGATTTTAGATTTTAGATTTTAGATTTTAGATTTTAGATTTTAGATTTTAGATTTTAGATTTTAGATTTTAGATTTTAGATTTTAGATTTTAGATTTTAGATTTTAGATTTTAGATTTTAGATTTTAGATTTTAGATTTTAGATTTTAGATTTTAGATTTTAGATTTTAGATTTTAGATTTTAGATTTTAGATTTTAGATTTTAGATTTTAGATTTTAGATTTAGATTTTTTAGATTTTTAGTTAAAAAATAAATTTTAAAGTTTTAATGAAATTTTATGTTTAATTCAAAGAATGAAATGTCATGTTCAATTCAAAGAATATTTCCAGACTTTTTTTTGAAAAGGACCTATAAGCTATTGTCTTTCATATGTTTATAGGACCTAATCAAAAAAAACTCTAGATTTGTAGGGAAATATCTGAAAATATTCTATTGTTACTTTTCTTTTAATATTGTCTTATAATAATTCGAGTTTTGATAATTTTTTGTTCAATTTCTTAATGCAATTCTTAATACGATTTTTGTTTTTGTTCATGATTCGACTATCCGAAGTCCCTTAAAAACCTTCGGATGATGATCGAGGCTCCGGATAATCGAGTCTGGACTGTAAAACTATCCAACGATCAAGCATCATTCCAATGTGATTTTTTCTGATCTATCCAATAATATTGTTCAGATTAAAAAAAAATATGCCTAATTTTTTAATGGCCAATACATCTTCCCAAAAACTACCACTGCGGTTCAATTATGATTGCGCTTATTATATAAATGACCACTATATTAAATATTTAAATATGTACATATTTTTAAACATTTTTATGTAAAGCAAAGAAATTTAATGATCTCTACATGCAAGTCATGGTGACTTTCTGTGAAATGTATTGTTCGCCATCAATGTATCATAAAAATCATTCAACAGTTTGTATTAGGATAAGGATGAGTTCAGAGAATTTAGTTACATTAGGTGCAAATTTTATCTTATGGGTTGAAGTTAAAATAAAGCATATTAAATCTGCCAAAATATTGATTTAGAAAACTTTGCATCACTGTTTTTATCTAGCCCCCTTTCCTCGCGTCGAAGAAAAAAAAAAGCTAAACCTCATTCGCAACAAGCTGATTAGCTCAAGAAGGGATCGATGAATGAAACGAACAAAAATACTCACCGTCCGCCTCCAAACCACCATCCCCGTCCTGTCCGCTGGCCTCAATCAGTAAGCGCCTTTGGCGATCTCCGCCCTTTCTGGCCACCACCTTGAACCCGTCCCGGTGCCAAATGTACCGCTGGCAAAACTCCTTGGCCAGTTTATTGACCTCGGCCAGCAACGCCCCAAGAGACTTTGCCGCAGCCGATTCTGGGTCACAATTCTCGAGGGCCTCGTCCTCATCGGCGGCCACGGTTCCCAACGAGGCACCCGGAAACAGGAAGTACTCGACAAAGTCATCCTCGCGGACTTGCTGCAGGGCGTTGTTTTGGATGGAGGACATATTTTTCACACGCGATTTTGTTAACTTATTCTATCTTCCTTTTTCGGTTCAACGTTTCGACGACGACGACGACCGCGGGGTCACTGCGAGAGAGAGACAAGATTGACGACGGTGATTCACCTTTTGCTGGCTTTGTCACAACACACTACTCCGCGAATGGTGCTGCTGCAGTCGTAAATCGGATTTACGGACTTTTTCTGCGGTGGACAAAAGAGGACTGTTTTGGTTTTTCGCTCTCTCGCGGTTGGTCAATCGACTTTTTTTTTCTTGTGTCTCCTCCTCTCGCACCTTTTTGCGCAAAGGATTGTTGTTTTTATCGCGTGCATGCGGAGAGAACTGTCACTTTTAGGCAGGGTCGTATTCAGTCACGAGTCAACACAGCATGGTGTGTAGAGATTTGCTAACAAGTTTTGTTCCAGGATTAAAAGTTCTGCGTCGATTAATGCAAAAGTTCTGCAAACTACTATTGAAACGAGTTACCCCAGGATTTTTCGAAAATCAACAATTCCTATCGTCATTGAAAATTTAAGGGGGAACCCCTTCATAATTTCCCCTAAAAAACAGAGTACAAAATCAAAATTATTAACTTTAATAATATTTTCATTGAAAAAAACTGTTGTAATATCGAGAATAAAATGTACTGTAAACAATTATTTGAATATAGAAAAAACCTAATTTAATTAAATTATGATTTTAGGGATCACAGATAAGTAAAAGAAGTTAAAGCCCAATATTTTTTTTTATTTAATTGAAATTCATAAAATGTTTAGTAGAAGTATAATTGTAGTGATCTGTGTGCACCAGGTCAAGGATTTAAACTAAATTTGCTCTTTACTCTTTAAAATTATAACACGTTCATTCTTAGATGGAGAACTCTTCCAGACCAAACGATCAAATCTAAAGTTTTTAAAAGGCCCAAAAAAACTAATTTTAATATTTGCTTTTCGTTATTTTGGAAACCGAGTGTACAAAAATACCTAATCGTGAAAAATTAAAATTTGGTTCATTGATCTTTTTCCAAAAACTCCAGAAATGATCACGAGTGCGGTCCAAGTGGTTTAATTACGAGTTATAAAAAAAATAAATAAAAAAATATTTTGATCTAACAATCCGAAACAAAATAATTAAAAAAATCCAAAATCTTAGAATTTAAAATTTTTAATCTAATATGCCTAAAATCTATAAAATCATTATCTTATAAGACTTCAAGTCTCAGAAACTTAAATTTAAAACCCCAAAAAAAAACTAGATATCATAAAGTCTTAAAATCTTATAGACTCAAAATCAAAATCTTTAAACCTTTCAAAATTAAAAATCTCGAAAAATTCTCAAAATCGCAAATTCAACCTTTTGGAAGCCGCTTGTTTTGGCGTTTCGAACATGAGCTTTTACAAAGTGTGTACAAAGTACACGCATGCTACTGCCGGTGGGTTATCTTAACTCTGAAACCTGAAATTCACAAAATTCAAAAAATAAAAATTAAAAAAAGACCCAAAACCTAGCCCAAAACTCTATACTTTCATTATCAAAAACAACAACAAAAACGTTACTTAATCCACCCTTAGGTGGTTGGCGCCTTCCTCACATTTAAAGGGTGCTATCCAAAAAAGACAAAAAAAGCGGTATTTCTCAGTGTTTTATCAATTTGACTCATTATTCATGCCACTGGATAGTCAGATCTTCATATTGCATGGCACTTATGTGCTTACAACTTATGATGGGGTAGTCAGATCTTCAATTTAATTCGTGCTCGTTGAAAAGATCTTTTAATTACCTTTCCAAAGATAGGTCGCATGAATATCATTAGATGAGATGAGATGATCATGAGATCCGGCCTCCAAAAAGTGCATAAATAACACTTAAGTGTTTAAAAATTTTGATAGGGTTGTCAGATCTTCAATGTCTTGGACGCGTTGGAAAGGTCTTTTGATTACCTATCCAACGATAGGTCGCATGAAAGATCCGGACAACGTTTTCATCAAAATATCTGAGATCCGGCTTCCAAAAAGTGCGTAAATAACACTTAAGTGCTTATAACTTTTGGTAGGGTTGTCAGATCTTCAATGTCTTGGACGCGTTTGAAAGGTCTTTTAAATACCTTTCTAAAAATGTATAGGATGATGGGGTTTCTTACAAAAACCACCCTTTTTACAATCTTCCGAACTTTAGTCAAAATCGTTTTTTTAGCATAACTTTTGAAGTACTTAACTAAACTCCATAATTTTTAATAGCGACTTATGGGACCCAAAGACGGATCGAATGAGGTCAAAACGGACAAAATCGGTTTAGACAGTCTCGAGATAATCGAGTGACAATTTTTTGATCAACATCCCACCACACACACAGACATTTGCTCAGGATTTGATTCTGAGTCGATAGGTATACATGAAGGTGGGTCTAGGAGGTCTAATTGAGAAGTTCATTTTTCGAGTGATTTTATAGCCTTTCCTCAGTAAGGTGAGGAAGGCAAAAATAAAAAATTAAAAATATAAAAATTTTCAAATATCCAAAGCAGATATTGAAAAAAATAAGGAGTTTCTAATATGATGTAAACAAAATCTATAATTCAAAACGTTCAAAAACTTAAAAAATGAAAATGAAGGCTTCGCAAGCAACAAAATCCAGAATTCATGCAATGTTTAGATCCATTTACTTTTATTATATATTTTATAGTGTATTTTTGTATTTTTGTATTTATGTATTTTTGTATGTTTTTTTTTCATATTTTTATCGAAATTCGAACATTTTTTGCAAAAGTAGATTCCTATGTTGTTTGCAGAACTTCTGCAGACTCTGCCACAGACCTAAAGTCTCCACAACATCCTGGTCACCCTATCTCAGCGAACTCAAACGAGAAACGTCAAAATCTCATCCTCGACTGTCAAACTACCAAACCAAAACAAACTAAAATTGAAACGATTATGTGAAGATCTCGCAACTTAATTCCTTAATTTATTGCTCCGTTTGCTTGCCCTCGCGCGTTAATTCAGTGTGAACAAATCTTTCCGTACTCTCTACGTTCAAAGACGCACCCAAAACCCCGGAAGTGTCCAATCAACGCGCACGCTCGTTCAAATTTAGCCAAGAAGCTCATCGTCAGCAGAAATTCGATCACCTCCGCGCGCGCACGTCTTGGAACCGATGCCCTGACTCTGGCCACGTCCGCCACGCTGTCCCAAATGACCGCTGCTGCTGCTGTGTCTTCGCCGAGCCGCCTCCGGAGATGCTGCAAATGCTGGCCCTGCGATGGTTCCGTCGGTACAAGGTGTTCTTCCTGATCGGATTTCTGATCGTGGCGGCGCAGATCTTTCTCGCGTACAAGCTGCTGAAGATTCCGGTATCGGGGAGTGGGAGTACGGAGGAGCGGGACCTGAGCAAGCGGCTGTACGAGAAGTATGTTAGGAAGGTCGCGGGTGGGTCGAATCTTTCGGCGGACGATGAGGATCCGGGGCAGCAGCAGGTTCAGCAGCGGATTCCGGCTGGGCGGGAACCGAAGAAGGTGGAGAGTGGCGGTCGGACGTTCCTGAACGTGGCAGAGTTGGAGTTTGTGGTGCCGTGCGATATTCACAGCAAGGAGACGATTTCGGCGATTCACCGGGCGAAGAGTCAGGAGTGCAAGAGGCAGATTGTGGACATTGCCTGTGCGATCCAGTCGGGACGGTTCTATCCGAAGTCGTTGCCGAATTACTGTCCGAGCGGGGACTACGTGCCGAGCAGGTCGCTAGGGTGCTTTCAGGACGAGAAAAACTTTCGGATTTTGTCCGGTTATTATACGAACTTTAAGACGACTAATTCGCCGAAGCGATGCATTCAGCTTTGTTTGCAATCCGGATTTCTGTACGGTGGAGTGCAGTACTCGTAAGTTTGACGAAGGATTTTTTCAGCTTTAATGTTTAATTGCGGTCTTAAATTTGCAGCAGCGAATGCTTCTGTGGGGACGAACCGCCCAAAGCGTCCGCGAAACTGCCAGATTCGAGTTGCAACATGAAGTGTTCCGGGGATCCGAAGGAGGCCTGCGGCGGGTATTTCACGGCCAACGTTTATGAAACGGGAATTGCTAGTAAGATTCCGGATTTTTGGTCTCCAACTTTGAAGACTTAACGACTATTATTCTCTCTTTAGAATTCAGCGCCCAAACGACGGAGATTACGACGAAGGCAGGCGTAGAACCGGTTCGGATTGTTTTTTTGCTGACGTTGAATGGTCGGGCGCTGCGGCAGGTCCACCGGCTGCTGAGGACACTTTACAGCCCCAAACATTACTACTTTATTCATATCGATTCGGTAAGTTATCGTGGCAGAAATATCTAACTTCAAGGCAAGTACAGAGTTGAGAAGGATTTTAAATTGAAATACCTATAAAAACGTTTCTTAATCCAAAATTTTCAGAAAAAAAACTTAAAATTTAGAAATACAAAAAAAAACTAAATAATTCTGAATCAAAAAAATACATCAAATTTACAAAATTTGCTATTTTTTAAAATTACCAAAATTTACCAAATTTACCAGATTTACCAAATTTACCAAATTTACCAAATTGACAAAATTTACAAAATTGACACAATTGACAAAATTGACAAAATTTACAAAATTTACTAAATTGACAAAATTTACCAAATTTACCAAATTTACTAAATTGACAAAATTTACCAAATTTACAAAATTTACAAAATTTACAAAATTTACAAAATTTACAAAATTTACAAAATTTACAAAATTTACCAAATTTTCCAAATTTAAAAATTGACAAAATTTACAAAATTTACAATATTTACCAATTTACCAAATTTACCAAATTTGCCAAATTTAGCAAATTTGCCAAATTTACCAAATTTGCCAAATTTGCCAAATTTACCAAATTTACCAAATTTAAAAAAAATTTATCAAATTTACCAAATTGACAAAATTCACAAAATTTACAAAATTTGCAAAATTTACAAAATTTACCAAATTTACCACATTTACCAAATTGACAAAATTGACAAAATTGACAAAATTTACAAAATTTACAAAATTTACCAAATTTACCAATTTAACAAATTGACAAAATGGACAAAATTTACAAAATTTACAAAATTGACAAAATTTACCAAATTCACCAAATTTTCCAAATTTAAAAATTTTACAAAATTTACAAAATTTACAAAATTTACAAAATTTACAAAATTTACAAAATTTACAAAATTTACAATATTTACCAATTTACCAAATTTACCAAATTTGCCAAATTTACCAAATTTGCCAAATTTGCCAAATTTACCAAATTTACCAAATTTATCAAATTTACCAAATTGACAAAATTCACAAAATTTACAAAATTTGCAAAATTTACAAAATTTACAAAATTTACCAAATTTACCAAATTTACCACAATTGACAAAATTGACAAAATTGACAAAATTGACAAAATTTACAAAATTTACAAAATTTACAAAATTGACAAAATTTACCAAATTCACCAAATTTTCCAAATTTTACAAAATTTACAAAATTTACAAAATTTACAAAATTTACAAAATTTACAAAATTTACCAAATTTACCAAATTTACCAAATTTACCACATTTACCAAATTTACCAAATTCACCAAATTTACCAAATTTATCAAATTTACCAAATTGACAAAATTCACAAAATTCACAAAATTTACAAAATTTGCAAAATTTACAAAATTTACAAAATTTACAAAATTTACAAAATTTACAAAATTTACAAAATTTACAAAATTTACAAAATTTACCAAATTTACCAAATTTACCAAATTGACAAAATTGACAAAATTGACAAAATTGACAAAATTGACAAAATTGACACAATTGACAAAATTGACAAAATTGTCAAAATTGACATAATTGACAAAATTGACAAAGTTTACAAAATTTACCAAATTTACAAAATTGACATAATTGACAAAATTGACAAAATTTACCAAATTGACAAAATTGACAAAATTTTCCAAATTTACAAAATTTACAAAATTTAAAAAGATTTTTTTTAAGATTTTTTTAAAGATTTTTTCTATAAATTTTAATTTCAAGAATTTTAAAAATTTTAAGAATTTTAAGAAATTTAAGAATTTTAAGAATTTTAAGAATTTAATTTTTTTTGAGAATTTTAAGAATTTTAAGAATTTTAAGAATTTTAAGAACTTTAAGAATTTTAAGAATTTTAAGAATTTTAAAAATTTTATGAATTTTAAGAATCTTAAATTTTTTAAGAATTTTAAGAATTTTAAGAATTTTAAAAATTTTAAAAATTTTAAGAATTTTAAAATTTTTAAAAAAATTTAGAATTTTATGAATTTTAGGAATTTTAAGAATTTTAAGAATTTTAAGAATTTTAAGAATTTTAAGAATTTTAAGAATTTTAAGAATTTTAAGAATTTTAAGAATTTTAAGAATTTTAAGAATTTTAAGAATTTTAAGAATTTTAAAAATTTTAAGAATTTTAAGAATTTTAAGAATTTTAAGAATTTTAAGAATTTTAAGAATTTTAAGAATTTTAAGAATTTTAAGAATTTTAAGAATTTTAAGAATTTTAAGAATTTTGAGAATTTTAAGAATTTTATTTTTTTTAAGAGTTTTAAGAATTTTAAGGATTTTAAGAATTTATTATTTTTAAGAATTTTAAGAATTTTAAGTAGGTATTTTAAGAAATTAGAAAAATATATAAGAATTTTATGAATTCAAAGCATTTTAATTTTTTGTTTTAAATTTATGAATTTAAAGAATTCATAAATATTAAGAATTTGAAGAATTTTAAAAAAATTGATAATGTTAAGAATTTTAAGTATTTAAGAATTTTAAGAATTTTAAGATTTTTTTTTACGAATTTTAAGAATTTTGAGGATTTTAAGAATTTTATTTTTTTAAAGAATTTTAAGAATTTTAAGTAGGTATTTTAAGAAATTTAAAAAAATATATAAAATTTAAGAATCCAAAGCATTTTATTTTTTTGTTTTAAATTTAAGAATTTGATTTTTTTTTTAAATGTAAGAATTTTAAGAATTAAAAAAAATAAGAATTTGTTTATTTTAAATTTTCAAGAATTTTAAATTTTTCAATATTTTTAAGAATTTAAGGAATATTAGGTAGGTAGATATTTCAAGAAATTTAAAATTTTTAAGAATTTTAAAATTTTTAAGAATTATAAAAATTTAAGCAACTCAATTCTTATTTCCAGCGCCAACACTACCTCTACCGGGAGCTGCTCAAGCTGGAGCAGCACTTTCCAAACATCCGTCTGTCGCGCACCCGCTGGTCCACGATCTGGGGCGGCGCGTCCCTCCTGCAGATGCTGCTGTCCTGCATGGAACACCTGCTGCGCGAAGTTCCCGAGTGGGACTGGGACTTTGTGCTGAATCTGAGCGAAAGTGACTTCCCCGTCAAAACGCTGGACAAGCTGGTGCGCTTCCTGAGCGCGAATCGGGGCAAGAATTTCGTGCGCAGTCACGGCCGGGAGGTTCAGCGGTTCATCCAGAAGCAGGGGTTGGATCGGACTTTTGTGGAGTGCGATAATCACATGTGGCGGATTGGGGATCGCGTACTGCCGGCTGGGGTACAGATTGACGGGGGGAGTGACTGGATATGTTTGTCGCGGGACTTTGCGCGGTACGTGACTACGGGGGACGATTTGATCCGGGGGTTGTTGGTGATATTTAGGCAGACGATTTTGCCGGCGGAGTCGTTCTTTCACACCGTGCTGAGGAATTCCGAGTTTTGCAACAGCTACGTGGACAACAATCTGCACGTGACCAACTGGAAGCGAAGGTTGGGCTGCAAGTGCCAGTACAAGCAGATCGTCGACTGGTGCGGATGCAGTCCGAATGACTTCAAGCCGGACGACTGGGCGAAGCTGCAGGGCACCGAGTCGAAGCAGTTTTACTTTGCCCGCAAGTTCGAACCGATCATCAACCAGGAGGTGATCCTTCAGCTGGAAGAGTGGGTCCACGGACCGTATTCGGCGGACTACCCGAATCTGCACTCGTACTGGCAAAACTTTTACCACTATCGGGACGATCCGGAAGACGTGGCCACCCTCGGAGTCGCGTACAGTCTGCTCCGGATCAACGCCAACGCCAAGTTCAGCGCGTTCCAAGAACCGTTCCGGATACGAGAGCTGAACCACTTCCTCGAACGGGACCGCTACCGTGGATTCCTCATCCAGTACGAAGCGTCCCTCGTCGATGGCCGCACCCTCACCGTCGAAACTCGCATTCAACCAAATATTTCCGCCCAAGTCGCCAAATCGGCCTCCCTCGGACGACGTCTGACCGCCCTCGAAGTCAGCACCGACTACGACCAAAAAGAACAAACAACCCGCAACCTCCAGCGCATCATCGGCACCAACTCCGACCTCATCCTAATCTTCCGGCTGGCCGCCGCCTCCAAATCCACCCCCCAAGACAAAAACACCACCACTCACGCCCTGACCGTGCTGTGGATCGACCCCCGCGGCGAAATATCCGACACCGGCGAACTCACCATCGAGGACAACCCGGCCGGACCGCCGGAAAACCTCGTCCACTTCAGCAAAGCGGCGAACCTGCGCCACCCCCTACAAACCGGCATTTGGACGGCCAAACTGATCGGCACCAGCAAGAAGGTCGTGCTGGGCGTGACGCGGTTCCTCGTGACCGGTGGGGACAGTGATGGGACAACCAAAGAGCAACTGGATTCGCTGGTGCAGCAGTTTTACACCGTTCGGGAGAGTTGCTGGGTGGGAGGGGAACGCAATGCGGAATCGGGCGTGGAAGGGTTGGTGGAGTGCAGCGGAACGAGCTGGAGCAGCTTCGCGCCGGATCCAAAGAGTGATATTTACACGGCGGCCGTCGGGTATCAAGGTGAGGGATTTAGTTGAATTTGGAGGGGGGATGGAGAGATTAGCATTTGTTTTTTTTTGTTGGTTGTTTTAGGTTGTAGATTTTATTCCTAACCCCACTTTTTGTTACAGTGCCATCTGTTGGTGGAGGGTGGTGAGCGAAACGGCTTTGAAAAAATGTATTTTGAGTATAAAATCAGGACAAGTGCAAGCAAATGTTGGATTGTAGTCGTTTTCAGTATATAAATGATCTAAATATTTCGATTTTTCGAAAAATAAAAAAAAATAAAAAAATAAAGCTAAAGCAAGAAATTTCAAAGTGAACAAAAAACCTATAAAAATTTTTAATAATTTAATCATTTTAAAAAAAATGTTAAAAAAACAGGGGCAAAAAAAAAATAAAAAATACAAATTGCGAAAAATTAGAAAAAAAACATCAAAATTAAAAAAAATCAAAAAAGTCAAAGCTATATCAAAATTTTCAGAAATTTCAAAAATTTAAAGTCCCAATGTTCAAAAAAATTAAAATATAAAATTTTTGTTTTAACAAAATTCAAAGTATTTCAGAAAATTTCAAAAATCTTAATCTGACAAAAATATCAAATAAAAAATTATAATAAAATTTTTTTTTTTAAAAACCTTTTTTTTTAAAGTTTTTTTTTAATTCTTTGTGTCTGATTAATTTTATATTTTTCACATTTTGTAATTTTTGAGCTTTATTTGTTTTTAGTTTAGTTTTTGATCAAGAATTTTTGAATTTATAATTTTTTAAATTGTTGAAGAAATATCAAAGCATTTAGAAATTTTTATTTTTTTTTAATAAGGCCGATGCAAATATTTAAAAAAGTTTTTGTCCCTCGGCCCTGGCCGAGGTCAAGGGGGGGGGGGGGGCAAAAAATAAAAAAATATAAAAAATTAAATAACAAGCCATAGTCTTCACATTTAAATGAAAAAAGTGTTTTAAAATGCATTTTACACTAGTTCAGTTGTTTTGCAATCATTAGTTTTCAAAAAATCTAAGATCTGACAAAAACAAAAAATTGTATCGAAAAAAAAAGATTTTGCATCAAAAATTTTCAAAAAATCTTAAGATTTTTTAATAAACCCAAACATGCTTAAAATGATTTTAAACGCAGGAGAATGTATTTTAATTTGATTTCAGCTGGTTGCACTTGAATTTTCATTGAAATTTTGAAGTTTATTGTAAAAATATTTTTTTTGCCCTCTGATTTTTCGGGCCAATTTTGAAGGGGGGGTTGACAAAAACTTTTGAAAATATTTGTACCAGCCTAAACTGCAAAGAATTTCGGAAACGAAAAAATCTAAATTTGGTAAAAAACAGAAATTTATTTTTTTTATTTTAGAATTTCAGAAGTTTAACATTTTGAACAGCAAAATTGAAAAATTTCATAATTCTAAAATTTCAAAATTTCATGATCAAAAAATCAAAATCAAAAAACTTTTAATCTCAAAATTAAAGAAAGTAAAATTTTTATGTTTGGATTTTAAAAACTTTTTCAATTTTTAGAATTTTGGAATTTTTTATTATGTTTTAATTTGTTTTAAATTGAATTTGAATTTAAATCAAATTTTCAAAGTTTTGTTTTATTTCGATTTTTTTATTTTTAGAATCACGAATTTTTAAATTTTACTCTGTTTTGAATTCTTGAATTTTAAATATATTATTAAATAAACGACATAAACCTTTGGAAAATATTTGCAACGGCCTAATTTACTGATGGAAATTGGAGAAATATTTCAAAATTTCTTTAAAATGTAAGCAATTTACAGATTTTGATTGCTAAATTGTTTTGAAAGTTTAAACAAGGTTTAACATATTTAAAATTTTACATATTGATTTGTTAAAAAATATTAAAAAATCTAATACTTTTTAGTTTTTGGCTGTTTAAACTTTGAAAAATTCAAATAACTTTCAAATTTTTGTTATTCAGATCGGCGATCAAAATAATTGGATCGACGTTTGTTGAATAAAAATGCGATCATCTTTTGTTTAACGATGTTTTATCCATGTTACACATTTTCCTAAGTTGAGAAATATTAGGTAGTCAAAAACACCCAGGAAATTTGGATAAAATTTATATTTTTTTTATATTTGTATATTTGAAAAAATTGCCTAAAAATGTAAAAAAATTACATAACAAATTTAAGACTCTAAATAAATTTAAATAAAATGAAAAAAATTAAGTTAAAAAAGAATATCGAATTCTAGTTCTTTAACAGTTTTAAACAAATTAATTAAATGTAAAATTAGAAAAAATAAAATTAAAAAAATAAAAAATTTAAAATTATCAAAAAACTCTTTTTAAGTAATTAAAATTTGAAAAAAATACCCGGTTTTTTTTCATTCCAGCAACTTAAAAAAACTTTTAAAATTAAAGCAATTTAAAAGTATTTGTTTTATGTGAAAAATCTTTTTTTCGTCAAAACATATATTTGTTAAAAATAAATGATTGTAAAACAAATTTTCCGATGTATAATGCATTTTACGAAAAAGATTGTCCATTGAAATTTCATTATTTTATTTTTTTTCCAAAATCCCCCCTTTCCTCGACTTAAGCCAGAGTTACAGTAAAAAGTTAAACTTAAAAAATGGCTTTGTTTTTTTTATTTAAAATTTAATAGTTATTTCACATTTTCAAATTATTCTGCTTTTTTTTAAATTTGTATTGTTCTATCAAATGTTATAAAAAAGTTTTTTAATACGTCACGGAAAGAAAATTTATGATTTTTAGACCAGTCTAAAAATTGCGATCGCCAATTTCAATATTATGATCGTAATCAAACGACCAGAGTGTACGGCTTAAAACACCTATAAAAGTTTTTCGACTGTTTTGTCGGTCATTCCCAAAGTGTCGCTGTCGTATTTTGTACAGGGTTGCTTCTTTGTTTATCGTCTGTCAGTTTTACACTGTTTATTCAATTCTATGCATTATTCTGATTATTCAGACCGAATACATTTTATAAAAGTTTTCGCGAACCATCCTTGTCACCAGCAAGCAATTTCAGTACTACCGAAAATATTCCTTATTTTTTAAAACATAAACACCAGAATTCTCAAAGAGTTTGATTTATTTTAATCACCATTTATCTATCACAAAAAAAGTGCACTGTTTCAACTGTGTGCCATATCATCCAGAACCCGTAAACGTTTTTCACTTTGTATAACAAAAAGTTAGACTAAAAGAATGAGAAACAAGTAGAGAAGACGTACTATTTTTGGGAAGGCTATTACCGTGTAAGGATTAGATAATGAGATATAAAAAGATTATACCAAAAAAAGCTAACAAAACTAACAAGAAAAGTTTAAAAAACAGTTTGAATTTTTGCTCCAGTAATTTTCTATTTTAAGGGTTTAACAGAACGCATTTTCGCTTCGTTTTCAAAACAGCAAAGCGCAGACAAACAGTCAAGTATTAGGACGACATTTAACCAATTTGATCTTGATTATTCTCTTCGGAATTTCACAGTTTTAAGATAGTTAAGAAACTTCTAGTTGGTAAGATTGTTTCCTCCAAAAAATTGAACCAGAGATAAGAAATTAAAAAAAAACAAACAAACACCGAACCAGTTCTGTTCATTCAACCCAGCAATAATTGAAAGTGTCGGATAGCATGTAAGAATATAAAATCGAATCGTTAAAGTATGAAATAAAGATCAAATGTATTTTACAAAAAAAAAAAAAAATATAACATTTATATCAGCAAATCATCATCGGGATCCTCCTCGTCGAGGTCGTCTTCGGCGTCCGGATGGTACAGCACCTTGCCCCCTTCCGGAGTTGTTTTGTAGCTGCAGAAAGAAATTCCATTAAGTTTAAATTTCAACATTAAAAAAACTCAAAATTCTTACAACTCAAACGGCAACGTGAGCGCATCCTTCGCTTCCTGTTCCTCCCTTTTCAAGTCGCCAATCTTGAACGTTCCCAGCGAAGCTGGATCAATGGTCGGTTCCGCCGGAGCTACCTCCTTCGCCCGCTGGTCCTTTTTAACCTCCTTCACGGAAAAACCCGTTTGGTACTGGTAGTTTTTGTTGCTGACCGATCCGCCGGATTTCTTCGTCAGAATCGACAGATGCCGCTCGTCCTCGAACGTCACCACCAGGCCGGCCATGTGCTCCAGATATGGCACGAGGAACGACTCTGATGGGAGGTTTTTTGTTGTAGACCAGAGGAAGAGATGTTCTACGGTTTGTTTGCAGCGGTTTACAAATTGGAACAGATCACGTGGGGAGTGCTTCCGCGATAGGGTGGAAATGCGAGCAAGTAGAAAGGGAGCGGATTCGGAGCAGGTTTGTGCCTGGGTGAGAACCGCATCGGGGCCTTTCTGTTCTTTGAGCCAACTTTGGACGATTTTGGAGCAGGTGTTTTCGAAGCCGACGTTGTCTGATGGAGAAAAGTGGTGTTTTTCAATTTTAAATTGAAATTAAATAATAATAATAATTGAACATTTTACAGGAAAATAAACTGTCTTAAAAATGACGATTCTCGAGATTTTAAAAATTCATAAAATCTTCCAAGATATCAACAAGGATCTTCTTTGTGTCTGACTGCTTTGAACATTTATTTTTGTTAATTTTGAATATTGTAATGTTTAATGTATGTAATGCAAGAGAAACATAGACTCAGAAGAATTAGAAACATGATCGCTGTTTGTTTTTTTAAAGTTATTATTTCCCCATTTGTTTTTTTTTCTCAGATTCATTAAGTTCTGTTGGACTTGGAATGCTAGAGTTAAACACAATAGCTTTGAAGTTTGACAAATTAAAAAAAAACTTGTAAAGCCATTTAGTTGTTCTTGTATTCACGCGACGATTATTGCAATCGTTCGTAATAAATATTTCGATCGTATTTTCTCGACTCACGATCGAGATTTCTCGATAGTAAGATTACGACTTACCAAGGACAAATCTCGATCTACCATCGACAATTACGACTTACCATCGAGAAATTACAATCAAAATTTTACTATTGAGAAATCTTGATCGTGGATCGAGATTGTAATAAATTGTTTTCAAACGAAATACTCAAAACAAAAACAATTCCAGATTCTTTTTTATAAATAATGAAAAATAACTTTTTTTTTATTTTTAATTTATATTTATTTTGATTTTCTCTTCCATGTACATTCATTCAAAATATTATTGAGTGTCCAATCACAATCGATGACTTTTCACCTCAATTTTAAATACTAGCAACTTTCATTTATTCATGAAATATTGTAGCTTTCGCTATTCAGTGATTTCAAATGTAGGATGTCCTACATGTACAAAAGGGAAAAGGGATACCTTAAAACTAACTTATAAACTATATAAAGAGCGGATCAATGCAGCTGAAGACTGCAATGATTTTTGTCGAAATGCATCAATTATCTTATTGGACATAACATCCAAAGTGTCAACTTCGGCTAATTGATGAAGTTCACTGGTGCTGAACCAGGGAGGAAGTTTCAGAATCATTTTCAGAATTTTGTTCTGAATCCTCTGAAGTTTTTTCTTCCTGGTTAAGCAACAGCTTGTCCAGATCGGCACAGCATAAAGCATGGCAGGTCTGAAAATTTGTTTATAAGTCTTGAGACAAAATCTAGAATTCCTGTTTATAAGTGGATACAAACATTTAATATATTTGTTACATTTAACCTGGATACTTTCAATGTGATCCTTGTAAGTAAGGTTTTTGTCAAAAGCAAGTCCAAGATATTTCACTTGATCCTCCCACTTTAAATTTACCTCATTCATCTTTATAATGTGATGACTTTTTGGTTTAAGAAAATCAGCCCTTGGTTTGTGAGGGAAAATAATAAGTTGAGTTTTTGCAGCATTAATTTTCCATTCTTTCAAATGAGAATTGAAAATATCCAAGCTTTTTTGTAATCTTCTTGTGATGACACGAAGGGGCTTCTACCTTTGAAAAGAAACTAAATAATAAAAAAAAAATTCAAACTTCAAAAAAAAAATTTAAGGATTCTCAAAATTTTACAAATTTCAATAGTTAAAAAGATCGTAAAAAGTTTCAAACTCCTTTTAAATTTTAAAAATATTTAAAAATTTCAAAATTCAAGAAATTCTAAATTTTAAAAATTTCAAAAATTAGAAACTCTTGAAATTTTAAAATGTTTTGAGAATTGAATTGTTTTTTGTTCATTTCATTTCATTTAAATCTAAAAAAAATAAAGGCTTCCAAAAGTTCAAAAATAAAAAAAACATCAAAAATATTGCGCAATTTTCACTAACTTGGACTTCGCACTAAATTATTGCTTACGATCGCACTATTGCGACTTGTCAAGCTGGCTTGGGAAATTTCAATTTTCTCAAAAAATGATCAAAGCGAGCCGATGTTGCTCACCTGTCAATCGCAATTTTAAAGTGCGAATGTCACGCGAATGTCCAGTTAGGTGGAAACTGCGACTGGAAATGTAAATAAACAACAACTGGTTGCCTAGGTTTTGGAAATTTTGTTGTCAAAAGTGCGAGAGAAAAGTGCGGGACAAAGCCAAGTTACAGTGCAAGGATCAATATCAAAAAGTTTAAATTTTTAGAAATTTTATTTGTTGGTCAATTGAATCTATAAAAAATATTTAATCTAATCAATCGTTCAAAACAATGAAAATTCGAAATAATATATAGTACCAATAATATACTGTTCACACTATTCACAATAATTTCCCATTGAGCAATTCTCAACCAAAACTGGAAATGGATTTTATTTATATTTATTGAATTGTCTTAAACTTCTTGGGGATCTTTCATATGGCCAAAGAAGCCTATTTGTGTCAATGATTCACCCGTACAAGGCTCCATACAAATTGCCGTTTTTTTTTTTAAATAACATGTTTTCCACAAAAATCAAATTCCCAAAAATCTATATTCTTAAATATTTTTTTGATATGTTCTAAGGGACAAAAAATCGCAACTTTTGAGCCATAGAATAATATGACCAAAAATTTGACGCTAATTGTAAAATCAAATTTGCAATCGCTGCAATACACTTTTTTTAAATAGTGTCAATGATTGTCCACCCTTGAAAATATTTTATTGAAAAGTTTTTAAAATTAAACTTGCCTAAAAGACCTTGAAAATTGGACCTCTAATTTCTGAAATACAGTGGATAAAACAAAAAAAAATCTATAAAATTGAAGTTATTCAAGTCTCACTCTAACAGCCTTTTATTTTCTAGTTTCAATATCTCAGAAAGTTATGGTCCTATTTTAAATGATAAAAAAATTAAACATTAGTAATATTGTCCGTTTTTTATGAATTTTTAATCAACTTTGAATCAACTGTTATACCTATTTCAAAACAGGCTTTATATTGAATATTTGACGAGTTTAGTTGATTTAAAAAAGGACCCCAACACCGATGGGAAGGTCAAGTACCATCATATGGGGCAAATCGGGACTACAGTCTGAATAGGGACAGCAGTGTTACGAGCACTTACAGGTTTTAAATTTGGAAATGGGTGTACACATTTTGTTGGTTTGAGTCCGTTCTATCCGAAACCAACCAAAAAAATAAAAATATTGTGCTTTGGTCAAAACTGCTGTCTCAATTCGCCCCAGTTGACGGTACCTGGAGTGCGTAAAATTGGTCACCGAAAAAGCGCTTCCCAAACACGGACATGAACTTCAAGTATCTAGAATGCATACAATTTTGAAGGAAATCTAGCGTTTACCAAAACCCATCATTGAAATTTCTAGTACCTCTCGATGAACTTAACTAACATGAGCTACGTTATCCAACGCCATTTCGGCTATGCTACGACTTAACAGCATTGCCTATTTTGTATATCAAATCAATTGATTTCATTTAATATTCCCCATGCTCCTTAAGCTCACCCTTGATAAGAATTATTTTTTGCTGATTCAGCACATGGTTACTCAACATTTTAGCTGATTTTTTAATAGAAATTATCGAGAAAAGTAATTTTAAAACTCGCGCTACGATTGTTTTGATTCGGTGTCTCGTGTACAGTAAACAAATCGCTGTCATTCTGCTGCAAGATTCCACGTGTTCACCTTTCCGCAATCATCTTGAAATCTCTCCACAAAAGAAACAAGTTGTGTTCTCATTCACATTCAGCGACAGATTTTTCAACATGAGTAATCTTGGTTTTTTTTGAGTTTGCATGAATTTTTGAACGATTTTTTTCTTAAAATTTAATGAAATTTATTCAAAAATCAAAAATAATCATTCTCGAACTAGAATTTAACAATATGCAATCTCAAACAGATTTTTCCAACAATCACATACAGACTTCCTAAAACACAAAACCGGCAACCCTGCACCCCGCATGACAATTCCGTGACAGCTCACCCGAAATTTTTTATCAGTCAGTCCAACTTTTTCTCCTGCGGCTCAACTGCCGTTCTACGCATAATTGTCCCATGTCATTTTTTGTCGATTCTGACCTTTTGTCATTTTTAGGTTTAGCTTGACGTTTACTTTTCGAAAAACACATAAAATCTAGCACTTTGTTCGTAAACTCAGTGAAAACAACATCAAGTCTGTTTGTCCCATCGTTAAAATTCTACGCATAATTGTCCCACCAAGTATTTTCTATCACGAAATTAGCAGTTTTACGAAGTATTGTGTCTTGTTTACCTGTTGTGTAGCAAGAGAATCAAAAATAAGGTTGATAAACTGCTAACTGGGGTGATTAGGGACACATAGGGCGAATAGGAACCCACGGGACAATTATGCGTAGAAACGCAGAAATCGGTCGAAAAATTTCAATCGCGTTTTTCTCAGTTGCACTTTTTTGAACATGGGACAATTATGCGTAGAACGGCAGTCAAGTACGGACCAGCCAGCCAGACAGACCACTGGTTCTAATTTAAGCCCGTAAAATCGTCCGTAACTCCACAATGTGGTCCCTCACGGTACTGACCACCATGCTGCTGGTGTCCGCGCTGACACTGGAACCGGCCACCGGAAATGAAGTCTTCGGCTGCGGCGGCTTCATCAAAAACGCCAACTCGGATCTGGATTTCAGCCGTGTGGAAGTCGGACTGTAAGTTAATGTTAATTTAATTAAGTAGGCCTGGGTTGGGGTGGGAGAAAGTGAAGTTTTAAATTTAATTTTGGGTTTGTTTCCGGCGCAGGTACAATCCGCAGGGCAGTTTGAAGATCAAGACGGACTGCTCGCCGTCCAACGGGTACTACTTTATTCCGCTGTACGACAAGGGAGAGTACGTGTTGAAGGTCATTCCGCCGCCGGGGTGGAGCTTTGAGCCGGAGCAGGTTCCGGTCAAGTTCGACGGGACGACGGACATTTGCAGCCAGGGGAAGGATGTGAACTTTATCTTTAAGGGTTTTGGGATTACGGGGCGGGTGGAGATTTACCAGCACCAGATCGGGGCCAAGGGCGTGCAGGTGGAGCTGCGATCGGAGAGTAATGCCAAGATTGGCCAGACGGTCACGGACACGAACGGGGTGTTTTCGTTTACGCCGATCAAGTCCGGGAGGTACGTGATCCGGGTGAGACACGAGAAGTGGCACTTTGTCAAGCCGGAATATGGCGTGGAGGTGACGACGGGGAACACGGAGATTCCGGCGGGTTCGCTGATGGTGTCCGGATTTGACGTGGAGGGAAGCGTGGTTAGCGACGGTCAGCCCTTTGGAAATGTTGGATTTTTGCTGTACGCCGAGAAGGGGAAGGCCACGATGGTGAAGTGCTCGTCGGATGACGTTCCGGCGGTTGATGGAACCGATGCCAGGTTTAGCGCTGCCCCTCGGTGCTACACCGATGCAAACAAGGCAACTGGGACGTACACGTTTGCTGGAGTGTCTTCGGGGAAGTATCGAGTTGTTCCGCTGTTTGCCGCCAACAAGGCCATCAAGTTCCACATCCGACCGGAAGCGCAGGAAGTTACGGTTGACCGGGACGGAGTTCGCTTGGCACCGTTCGAAGTGACCGGATTCAGCGTTGGCGGAAAGGTGCTGCTAACTGCCGGAGGTTTAGGAGTGGCCAACGCGAAGGTCAAGCTGAACGGGAAGGATGTGGCTAAGACCAACTCTAATGGAGAGTACCTTCTGGAGAACATCCAAGCTGGCACGTACACGATTCAGGTGACGGCCGACGAACTGCAGTTCAAAGACCACATTGTGAAGATCTCGCTAAACAATCCGTCACTGCCGGACGTCGTCGTAGCCGGGTTCAAAGTGTGCGGCCAAGTCATCTCCAAGCACTCGCACCGCGTTGCCATCACCCGGAAGGGATCAACCTTCCACACGGAAGTGACCACCAAGGAAAACGCCGCCGGCGAATGGTGCTCCTTCCTCGAAACTGGCCACTACACGGTCGAGGTTCGAACCAGCCAGGAAGACGCCGCCGCTGGAATCCAGTTCTTCCCACTCGTCCAATCGATCCACGTTGACCGGTCCCCACTCGGTGGAATCGTCTTCTCCCAGCTTCGCGCAACCGTCTCCGGTGAAATCCGCTGCCTCTCAAACGACGACGCGAGCTGTCTCCAAGACCTCACCGTCACGATGACCGCCCTCGATACCAACGGCAACCTAGTCGGTCAACCCACGAAAGCAGAACTCGCCGATGGAAAGTACTCGTTCGCAAATGTCCTTCCCGGAAGCTACGAAGTCAGCGTGCCAAAGTCCCGCCTCTGCTGGCAATCCAACACGGTCAAGATCAACGTCAAATCAGCCCAGGAAACGGTCCCAGCCTTCATCCAGAGCGGCTACATCGTCTCAATCGTGTCCAGCCACAGCACCAAAATGACCTACAAACTCCAAGAAGGCGTCGAAAACCCCAAATCCGAAGACCTCACCCTCAACTCCGGCATGAACACGTTCTGCGTCAAACAAGCCGGAAAGTACGCCATCACCCTGACCGGATGCCACCGCTACGCCGACTCAACACCCAAATTCTTCACCACCGACGACGCCACCCCCCTCAGCATCGTCGCCTCGAAGCATCGCACAACGGTGAAGATCCTCGCTGAAGAAAAGTCCACCTACAAAACACTCGTCACATCCGTCGGCGAAGCCGACGTCCAAACGATCGAATTCCAACCAACGAACGAACGCCACGACAGCAAACACATCTACCAGCACGACTTCTTCCTCACGCAGGACGAAAAGATCACGATCTCCCCCCAATCCGACATCATGCTGTTCGCCCCGACAACCCTCGAGGTCATCGGCGGGTCCGACTGCAGCGAAGTGGCCACCAAAATTGTCGCCACCAAGGGCCTCCTCATCGACGGCAAAACGAGTCCACCGATCGGCGAAGCGAAAATAACGCTGCTCTTCCCGAAGAACCCGGAGTTGGCTTCGTTGGTGGCGCAAACGAACGAGCGCGGGGAGTTCCGGTTCGGGCCGATTGATGCGGGGCTGGAGGTGGAGCTGGTTGCCGAGAAGGAGTCGTACGTGTTTTCCGCGTGGGATAAGGCGAGTGGGAGCTTTAAGGGGCACAAGCTGTGCGAGATTATTGTGACGGTGAAGGATGACGCCGGGAAGCGACTGCCGGGAGTGCTGTTGTCGCTGAGCGGAGCGGAGAGCTACCGGAAGAATCTGGTGACGGGTGAGTTTTAATTTTTGTTTTGCATTATCAGACTAAAGTTTGAAAATTACAAAAAAATCCATAAAATTCCAAATTTTTTTTAAATATTTTAACAATTTAAAAAAACCAAAATTCCTAAAAATCAAAAAAAATATATAAAATATAAATATTCTTACAATTAAAAATTCCAAGAAATCTAAAAATTTCAAAAATTCCAACAGTGTCAAAAAGTCCAAAAATACCAAAAATTTCAGCTGTCCGCAGCTCTATAAATTCCAAGCAATTAAAAATTTTCAAAAACTCCGAGATTTTCATAAATTTCAAAAATTGAAAAAAATAAATTAATAAAAATCTAAAATTTCCAAGATTTTAAAAATTCAAAAAAATCTATAAATTTCAAAAAATCTAGCAAAATTTTTCTTTGAATTTCATAAATTCCAATTAAAAATAAAACTTGTAAAACATCCAAAAATTCCTAGTAATTGTTTAAATTCCCAAAATTTCAAAATTTCCACAAATTCCAAAAATTCTAAAAATTAAAAAGAAAACAAAAATTCCAACAATTTTCAAAATTTGAAGAATTTTAAAATTTCCCTAAATTCAAAAAAAAACAAAGAGAAAATTTTAAAAGTTCTAAAAATTCAAATGAAATCAGAATTTCCAAAAACTCCGAGAAATTCATTAATTGCAAAAATTCAAAAATTCAAAAAAAAATTAGAAAAAATTAAAAAAAAAACAAATAAAATCAAAGTTTTAATAATTTCAAACATTCAAAAATTTCAATAAATTCCAAAAACTTTAATAATTTGAATAAAACATAAAATGCAAAAATGAAAATATAAACAGTTTTTTTTTCGAAAATTTAAATAAATTAAAAAAACTTTTTTTAAATTCTGAAAAAAAAAAAACTAAAAAAGTCCAATAAATTCAAAAAAATAAAATTTCGAAAATTCCACATATTCCAACAATTTTAAAAATTTTAAACAATCCAAAGATTACAAAAACTACAAAAATTGCAAAAAACCAAAATTCCAAAAAAGTTCTCTAAAAAAATAAGAATGTTTTAAAATTTTAAAGACTTTAAAAAATCCATAAATTCCCTAAAAATCCTAAAATTTTAAAAAAATTAAAAAATAATAATAAATAAAAAAATTAAAATTCCAAAAAATCTTTAAATTTTAATAAATTTAGATTTTTTAAATTCAAGAACTCCAATAACTACAGAAATTCTAAAAGAACGCATAATTTGAATTTTTCAATTATTAAAAAAAAAAAATTAAATAAAAATAAAATCCTATTAAATAAAAAAATATCTGATATTGTTTAATTTCTTTAGGATTTTAATAAATATGATAACATCTTAATCCAGGTTTTTAAGCGAAGATGGCGTTCGAATGGTGAACGCCCGAAATGTCAAAATCGCGCAGTAGCACCAACATTAAAGAAAATGTGGCTGTCATGCCATGGCACACTTTTTACGTAATGTTGGTACCACTGCGTGATTTTGACATTTCGGGCGTTCACCATTCAAACGCCATCTTCGCTTAAAAACCTCGGAATTTATTTTTAATCTTGAAAAATTACAAAAAATCTAAAAAATCTAAAAAAACAAATTTCGAAAATTCCAGACATTTTTAAAATAAAAAGTTTTAGAAGTTCTGAAAATATAAAATAAAAAAAATTCAGATATTTTTTTTCAATTTCAAACAATAAAAAATTTATAAAATTCAAAACCAAAATTTTTTTTTAGAAATTTTCAAAATATCTTGTATTTTGAGAAATGAAAATAAATCAATAATTTTATTTCTGCAAAGTTTCTAAAATTTTATCAAATCCATAAATTTTGAAAATTTTAAAAAATCTAAAATTCTTAAATATTTAATAATTTTAAAAAGATCCAAAAATTTCAAAGATTTTAAAAAATATAAAAATTCTCAAAACTCAAAAAAAAAATATTTTTTTAATAATAAAAAAAACTTTGAAAAATATTTGCAACGGCCTATGGATTTTAACATATATGAATATTTGAATAAAAGATAAATTTTAAAAATTCTTAAAAATCTAAAAAAAACTAAATTTCAAACGAAAAAATATTCGGAAATTCCAGAAATTTCGATAACTTCAAACAAAAGTTCTAGAAGTTCTGAAAATATAAAAAAAATCTAAAAAATAAAAAAGATCGATATTTCTTCATTTATAACAACAATCCAAAAATTCAAATAACAGCTAGAGTTTTTTTTGAAAAGGTCCTATAAACAAAATTTTTAATTTTTGCTTTTTGGATGTTTTTAGAACAGCCTTGAGTCAGGGGTATTCAAAAACACCCAAAAAGCAAAAAGTGAAAATTTTGTTTATAGGACCTTTTAAAAAAAAACTCGAGTTTTTTTCAATTTCAAAACAATTAAAAAATTCTAAAAATTTAAAAAAATCAGAAATTCTGAGAAATAAAAAAAAATCAACAATTTTTTTACTGCATATGTTTTCTCTAATTTTATTACTCAGCATGGTTCAATTTCCAATGTTAAGAAATGAAACATGACTCAATCTCACCCCAAACCACTTCTGATGACGGTACTATTCAATTGCAAAACATTTTTTGTCAAAAGATCATAATTGGGTCCTAAAATGAAGTTTAAATTTGTGATATTATTGCTCATAACGATAAAGCTTATTTTTCTGAGTACAATGACCCTTTGAATGACCGCAAAGGATTTAAAATGTATTTTCAATTGAATTTTAAAAAAAATAACTTCACGGTCCTTCTTGACAGAAAATGTCCTACTTGACAGCTCGTTCCAAGGAGACCATAGTTGATCCACAGACTGTGGTCTGTGTCTGTGTCTGTGGTTGATCCATGGAAAAAATGTTGTCTTGTCAATATTATTTTTTTTTGCATTAAAATGAAAAAAATAAAAATAGTGATCAGAAATGGTTTTTAACCGTGTTTTTTACCGTTGTACATAAAAATTGATATAGGGCTAATTAGTACCCAACTAACCGGCAAAATGTTTGCCCGTACTTTTCTATAGCTCAAAAGTCGCGATTTTAGTCTCCTCTTTTAAAATTAAAAAAAAAGATGTAATTTTTTTGTGTGCGCCTATTTTTTCTGAACAGTCCTCATCTATACTACCTATAGCTTTGCCGAAGACACCAAAATAGATCAGAAAAATTAGTCGGTTTGGAATATTTACTTACCATTTTTGTATGGACAGCTGAAACTGTTTTATTGGGTCTTCATGGGGGTGAACTAATGACACAAATTGGCTTCTTTGGTCATAGCAAAAAATAGTTTTAGCCAAATAAAAAAAAAAAAAAAAAAATCAAAAAAAGGTACAAATCGGCCGATTCTTATATTATTCACTTTTTCAGGTGACGACGGCACCATCAAGTTCCACTCGCTGTCCCCGTCCGAGTACTATCTGCGCGCCATGATGAAGGAGTACGAGTTCCGCCCCAACTCTAAGCTGATCGAAGTCCGCGAAGGTGCTACCGTGATGGAGGAACTGCGCGGTACGCGAACCGCTTTCTCGATCTTTGGTTCGATCACCTCGCTGAATGGAGAACCCTTCTCGGGAGTTACGGTCGAAGCGGTCACGGACGATCGCTGCGGTGGCCATTTGGAGGAGAGCACGAGTGAGTTTAACGGGGGTTATAGGATTAGGGGATTGCAGCCGGGTTGCCAGTACAGCGTTCGGGTGAGGACCGACGGACCTTCGTCGAACGTGGACCGATCGATTCCGAAGGAGAAGGTCGTTAAGGTTGAGAGTGGGGACATTCGGGACGTGAACATGATCGCGATTTCGCCGTTGGCGTTTGTTGACGTTACGGTTCGGGTGTTGGCCTCGGAGAACGATTACTACAAGACGTTGAAGATCTTCCTGTACAAGAGGGGCAGCGATTCGCCCGTCCACTCGCAACGGATCGAGTCGCCGCTGAACCCGAAGAGCAAGATCAACCCCGGGATCATGGTCTTCTTCCCGAGGATTCCGTTCGATCAAAAGTCCTACTACATTGAGCTGACGTCGACGCTGTCGGACAAGAACTACAAGTACAACCTGCCGACGATCGAGTTCACGGCCAACGCGAGCAGCTACTTTACCGAGGTGCACTTCCGGCCGGAACTGCGCACCGCCGAGGGCGATCTCAACCAAAACTCCCTCTCAGCTATCGTGCTCATCTTCATCGTCGGCTTCATCTTCTTCAAGCAGGACCTGGCGCTGGAACTGCTCGGCGCGGTGTGGAACAAGATCAGCGCCGGCGTCGGCGAGATTGTGTCCAAGTCAAAGCCCAAGGAGCAAAAGTACGAACCGGTCGAGATTGACGAGCGGGAAATTGATAAGCTCGCGTCGAGCATCAACGCAATCAAGAAGAAGAAGGTGAAGAAGGCTAATTAATATATTTCATTGCGGTAGTAGTCATCAATAGAGTTTAGAAGCGAAAGGGAGGTTTCGGGTTAAGCAGAATCTTACGTACTCAAAGAACGCGGTGTGTGCGTGCATGTGTGTGACTCATAGGTTGAAATAAAACGAAATAGTAATTTTCTGCCGAAAAAAACTCGTCAATTTTTATTCAAACGAAAGAAAGTCAAACAAGCCTTTGTGCGTTGCGGTTTGGTTGTAGACAGCTTCCTTGTAATTGGGCAGCTTCACCTCAACTACGTTTGGGAACAGCTTGAACCACAGCAGGTAAGATCCGACGATGGCCATCCCTATGATTGCCATTTTAATCTGAATCAGCTGAACCGTGGACAGAGTTCTCACTATTGTTTGTACTGAAATATTAAAGACAGCATTAAAAATTGATACTCGTTGGCAAACCGGAACTCAAACTCAACCCATTCTCTTGTAGCTCTCAACACTCGCAGGTTTCGTTAGCGAGGTTGTCCTGTATCCGTGGACTCCGTTGGCCAGCAACAACACAATACAGAGGGCGATTCTTGAAGAAATTGATGGCATCTTGATCACTCTGAAGATGGGGTCATTTCCTCCAGCTGGAACTTGCTGTTGAAATCAAGTCTCGGTATAGACAGAAAGAGTCCGGCCAGGAAGAGAAACAGAACTACCGAAGCGACCTTGACGATGATGAACGGGGCGAAGGCCGAGAGGACGAGTTTCCCTGGGGAAGAAATGTGGAGTTTATATTCAGGTGAAAAAACAATTATGACGTCTTAACAATTAAAAAAATGCCGTGCCAGAAAGTATGAAAATTAAGATTCTTATTAAAAAATCAGGTTAATAACGATTGCGGAGATCGCAGTAGCCTGCGCGCACGGACGGTTGCACGATTTTTGACGGTTCTGCAAACTAACCCAACATTGGTGCTGTGCGTTGAAAATTTCCATCTCATTATCATCAATATTTTCTAGTTGATTTTATTTCCCTCTTTTATTTTCTATTGATCAATTGAAATATATCTCCTAACCCTTCCCTACCTTCGCTTTCCTCATGACAATTGCCCCAATTTAACTCCCCCTCCCTCATAATTATTTGCAAATATTATACTTACACATCACACCACAACTGATTCGAAGCGTTTGGGTATGTCCTCGCATTCTTCCTCCCCAGTGAAATGTGATCCGTTTACAAAATCTATCTTTGCGGTAAATGTAAATGTAGTAGGCCTGGCCAATTTATTTTTTGCAATCGAGAAATCCTCTACGTTTTCGCAAATCCACTTTATTGTTTTTTTTTACTTGGATGAAACTTTGTTCGTGGTTTCCCTATGTCAAAAGAAGCCATTTTGCATTATTAGTTTTTCCATACAAGGCTCCATATAGTTTTGCAGGCTGGTCATACAAAACGGGCATGGGAATATTAGAGAATCTTTATCATTGGAAAGGGATGTTCTGATCGATTTTGTGCCTTCGGCAAAAAAATCCCTTTTTTATATGACTTTTATTCAATAAAAAATTAATTCCATAAATAAATATTTCTTAATTTTCCAAAAAAATTTAAACTTTTTAGGGTAAAAACAGAATTGATGGTGCCAAATCTGGTAGATATGAAAGATTGGTGATTTTTCGAAACAAAACGAAAATTTGGGCAAACAAAACCAAAAATGGCTTTCAAGTTATAGGCATTATTACGTAATTAAAAAAAATGAGCAATTTAAGAATACTTAATGAAAATTAAGCACTCCTGAAAACATTTTGGAAAAGCTGAGAAATTTTCCTACAATTTTAAAAGACAGGGTATTTGTCCCTATTTTGGGCCTACTAAGCAGAGCGTACTTTTAATTTGATGTATGCTCAAAAGCTGCTATAGGCAACCTAGCTTATACTATATGAATAAGTTGGTTTGTTAATGCTAATGCTCGTACTTAATCACATAATTGATAAAAATATCATTTATCGCTGTTTAAGCCCGAAAAACAAAAACATTTTTTGTCCCTATTTTAGGGATATTGTTTCTAGGATTCGACCTTCAATGTGCATATTTTCGGCCTACCTTCTGTTTGGTTGAAATCTCGAAGCACGTGGCGAGAATTTTTGACGTACGGCTCAGCCCCAGCTCGAACAGTATAGCCGCACAAGTTCGGTCAACAAAAATGCTAAATAATTGTGGTGTTTTAAGCCACAAATCAACATTAGAATGATTGATTTCACCTGCATTACGTGCATAATAAGCATGAACATCATTTATATCATTCATTTAAGAGTTTAAACATAATTAAACATTTATTGCAAAGCCAAACAACAAGCCCGTAATATGCAAGAAAGACTGTAACATTCGAGAAGCGCACACACACTGGCACAGTTTGTAGAATTGTCAAATGTACCGAAAATATATCCATTCCTCTCCGATATAGACGAAGCAACTTTAATCAGTTATTTTATTGATTCGGTGACAGTTTAGTGATTGTTTTTGCAATGGGATTGTGCAACCCACCAATAAAAACACATTGCCGGTGGTTGGAGATTCAGAGGACGGCTCTCATTCATGTGCTGAGCGATGAAAACCGTGACGCTGAGTGTCAACAAGCGTTAAGCAAAAGTGGGGAAAATTTTGGACCTAATGGGCGAGTAGCAATTTGCCAAGAAAAAAGTGAAGAGTGATATATTTATTGCATTATTTCTAATTTACGAGGAAGACGTGAATTTTTCTTGCCCACCAAAATGAAGATAATGACAGTACGAATCATTCTCAAGTGACAGATTCCTGCTAGATTTGGTGAAAAGCACAATTTCGTTGAATTAAGTTTGGTAGACCTAAAATAGGTACTAGGCCCAAAATAGGGACAAATACCTGTCATACCTTTGGTATCAGATTTCGCAACACTCTTTATTTTAACGCAAAAAAATCTATTTTCAAAAAAAATATTTTTAAATTTATTTTTGATTTTTAAAAAGGAAAATGTAAAATTACCTTTACTTAACACTTATTTTTGACATTTTAAAATGTTGGGTTGGATATGAAAATTTAAAAATAATTTTAGTGGAAAGAAGCTGAAAATTCCACAGACAATATTTTATTACAAATCAGACTATTGGTTCCCGAGATATCGGTGATCAAAACACTAGGGCTAATCAGGCCCTCGTTTCCTTGTTTTTTTTTTATCTTTGCATGGCCATATCTCAGCGACCAAAGGCCAAATCATAAAAACTCAAAAAAGAAAATATATGGAATTTTCTCAGCATTTCGAAAATATTTTTTTTTTCAAAAATGGGCAATCATTGGCACTTTTTTATAAAATAGAATAAATACCCTAAAACTGGTTTAACCTTGAAAACTGTGCTCTTTATCCAAATTTTACTGAAGTACCTTTTGAATGTTAATTTAATTTACATTGAAAACTAAAATGAATTTTTTGACATATTTCAATTTTATTTTAAAAAATCACATTTTTAAAAAAAAAATCAGGATTTTTTGCAAACTAAATTTTCTGAAAAGATGGCATTTTATGTCCTTTAAAACATATCGAAATAAAAAGCCCAACACTGAAATCGAATAAAGCTAAGTTTCAAACTCAAAAATATATTAATAACACAGTTCAACAAAAAATCAAATGTTTCTTGTCTCTGAGACAATCAAACCATATCTTTAAGGAAAAACCCTATTTTTAGTTGTAATTTGTCTTAAAAATTGGAGCAAATTATCAAAGGAGGTTGACAAAAACGAGATTGTTTTTTTGCGGTTGACACAAAGGATACTTGAAAACAATTTCTACTCGTGAATTTTAAGATATTTTGCAAATTCTAGATAATGAATAACTGTGGATTTACCTGAAGCTTGAAAATTAAGATTTAAAATTTATAATTTAGTTATCAGTCCTCTTAAATCTCCTAAAAAGATTCAACTAAGAATAAAAAAAAAAAAACAATTTTTAGAGAACAAAAGAAAAAAACACGTTGAATTTGTTTGTAAGTAATTAGTAATTTTGTTTATGTTTTAATTACACACATAAAATTTCCTGGTTTGTCATTCGAATTCCCGAGTTTGTTTCGTCCCTAGTTTTGTCGTGTTTTTTTGCTGGTGGAATCAAATTCCCGTTTTTTTACCGAATTTTTCCTGGTTTTTCCCAAGATTGCCCACCCGGGATAAGATTAGAAAAATCAAATGAATGCTAACTTTTTTTGCTATAAAACCAAAAATATTAATCAAATTGTTCGACGGAATATTTTAATTCTTTTGGCAAATTCTGTCGAAAAATCTGTGTGTGTACGGGTATAAACCTTTAACCCACCGGAACTCGCACACTTTGTAAGGGCACTTGTATGAAACGCCAAAAAACGCGACTTTCAATAGGTCAAATTAGTGAGAAATGCAAAATAACTTACAAATCCTGAACGCCGTAAAAAAGTTCGTGTTGACACCGTTTATTTCACCAAAAATGTTGTCTTTTCCACTGCACTGCCAATAAAAACTCCAAATCAGGGCGATCACCAGCAAAACACGACTACTCATTTCGACTTTCGGAAATGAAATGAAAAGTTGAGTGAATTTTAATCTTTCAATAAATTAACTTTATTTCAACTTCAATAATTTACAACAATGTCTCAGACTCAAATAAATAACACAAAAAACCACACGCAAACCAATTATTTACACGCTCATTCAAAACTCCACTCATTCAACTCTTGCTCAGTCTCTCCCCCTTCCCATTTCCATTCAATGACCCGCTCCCGTTCGCCTCAAAATAAGCTTCCCCAGCAGCGGCTCCGACGCGATCGGTTGCCAGTCACTCTCGTGGAACGCCCCCGCAGGAAAGCTTCGTTCCGTTTGGACGTCTTCGCCGAGGTCGATTCCGTTGCCGATTTCGTTGATTCCTTCGTCGTGCATTTCCTCCGAGGTCAGTTGGCCTTCTTCCTCTGAGGCAGGTTCTTCCGTTGTGGTTGTGACCGGGAGGTGGCCCCGTCGTCGGTGGGGACGGTTCACGCGCTTGGGGACTCCGCACTCGGCGAAGATTCGGCCACAGTCCTGGTAGCTTCGGGCTCGCTCATCGGCTGCGTCCCGATAGTTGTGGAAAATGTCGCGACTGTGGAGGGAGAGGGGTGAGTTAGATTTTAAATGATTTTTCAATAAATAACCCCTTTAGGTTTTTAAGTGGCTTTCGATCGTAAAAATAAAAAAAATCAGCTTATTTTTAATTTTGGGAAAGCACCAGAAAAAGCATTTATGGATTTTCTTTAAATTGTGGGTTTGGTAGTGTAGTTAGACTTCTTTGACATAATTTGATACATTTTCAGAGGCATTTGATCATGTTTTTAACAAAAAATCATTTTTTTTTTTGAAAAAAAATTATGTCATTTTCTACATGTTCTAGAATATAACTGATCGTACGTTTTTTGTAAGATATGATTTAATTATAAAGCATAACATGGGGAAAACATGCAAACAACACTCACAATCTTGGAGCATTTTTGTTATTGTTATGCAGTATGCAAAATGTCTTAAGTCTTTACTATTTTAACTTTCCTACGGTATTTGGGCCTTTTTGAATATTAAATTCGCCATAACTTTGGCTGTGTAAAAGATAGAACCTTTTCCGCCATTAATTTATAGTATAAATACACATTTTATTAAACAAATTAATAATTTTAGTTTAGTAGTAAAGTGTAAATAACTGCATATTTTCAAAAAGTAAACTTAAAATTGATAATTTTTACCATTGGATGATTTGGATGATCAAAAAATAAGACTATTTCAATTTTTAAATAAATTTAGATAGAATGTGCTACTTCGAATCAAACTGCATTTAAATTAGCGAATCTGAATTTCCTTATTGGATCGACTGACAGCTGTCAAAAGTTTGAATCCGCTTGCTTTCCAAAACTAAAAAACATAAAATTTGACCCTTTTTAAAGGATTTTCTTGATTTTGAATTAAACATTGGAAACACTGGACAAAATTTATCAAAAAATAAGTTTTTGGGATTTTAGATTTTTGTAGTAAAAAGTTGTTAAAAAAGGTATATTTTTTGAGTATTACTATTTTTATAACTGTCCTCGTTATAACCTACAACTTTGCTGAAGATACAAAATCGATTAGAAAATTCTTTCCCTTTTCAATACTTACAAACTATTTTTGTATCCATGGACAGATGCAAAAAAAAAATAATAATATCTGAGATAAAAAAGTGTCCACGTGGTTTATGGAAGGCCCCATCAGGAAATGGTCAATATTCATCAGTTTTTGGTGAATTTTCATCGAGTTCACATTTTTAAACAGTTTTTAGTTAATATTACACAAAAAGATGTAATATTCAACCAATAAAATTTTCAACCTTCCAAAATTCAGCATTTTTTTCTGTATAAGCACAAAAATAAAAAATAGTCATAAAAATACGTTAATTATGTGTAGTAGAAGGACAGACAAAAGATCAGAAAACAGAAAACTTGCCATAAAAGAGAAATAAATAAATTATAAATGAAATAATTTCCATCCATTTAAGGAAAATTGTATGAGTTTTTGTTTTCAGAGTCTCCAGTCTCGATAAATACTATCTAAATAAAAGAAAGACTATCTTTTTTGAAATTAATTTTAAAATTTGTAGAATGTTCATCAGTTTAAAGAAATTAATTCATTTAAATAATATATTTTTAAAATATAGAAATTCAAATTTCAATAAGGCACGATTGCTTTTTTCGCAATTATTTGTTTAAAAACGAAGTTTTAAATATTTTTTCTTTTTTACGAGCATCTCAATTTCAATATTGAACGGAATTTTAAGAATTGTGTGAAAAAAAACTTTTTGCTTTCTGATTTCATCTTTTGAAAAATATTTGGAACGGTCTTAATTATCTGAATGACGAATTTTTTTTTTCTGGCAATATTTAAAATCTGGAATAATGACATTTAATCTACTCGTTCCTTAAAAATATAAATTTAATTCATTCTATAAAAAGATTATCTTCAATTCTAAGTAAACGAAGTAAAACATTTGCAAATTTTTTTTTTTTTCGTACAATGGCTACGATCGTTTGTCGATATGTTTTACTTTTCTACGAAATGGCAAATTTTAATTTTATGTTTAAAATTTTTCCATTATAATCCAATTTACAATATATTTTTTTTATCGAAAGGAATTGAATGCAAGCAAAACAAAATTCGTTGAATAAAAAAAAGTTTAGTCTGATGCTAATTTTTTAAATTGTTTTTCCTTCAGCTATGGCCAGGTTCCCCCTGGAGTGTCCACGTGGTTTATGGCTGTCCCAATCGAAATTTTTCAAAAATTCAAAGGATTTTGAATAAACCCAAACATGCATTTTAAATTGATTTCAGCTGATTGCATTTGAATTTGTTTTGAAAATTTGAAGTTTTTCGAAAACAAATTTTATGCCCCCTGATTTTTTGGCCCGATTTTGAAGGGGGTGACTAAAACTTTTGAAAATTATTGTACCAGCCGGATTTACTAGCAAAATCAAAATAATCCGTTGTTTACAATAAGATGTTGTTATAAAATGCTAAAATCTGTCATGCTAATTTTATTTAGACACTCAACCTATTAATTCAAAATTTTATGAACGGCCTCATTGAACAATTGTTAAAAGCCGTCGGGGGCCAGAGGTTGGGCACCCTTGGAATTAATTCGCCATTATCTTCCCTGTATAATTCATTTTCAATTCACCTTTTTTAATACTGTTTTCTGTTTTATTTTTAACAACTTGTGTAAAACATTTGATTATATTGTTTCAAAAACTCACCCCATCGCTCTGGTCGCAAACAGCAGAATCGGATTCTGGCGCGCTTGGAAATCAAACTCGCACACGAATCGCTTCCGGCAGACGCGGGAGGTTACGCCAAGAAACCGGAAGCCCATATCGGTCAGCTGGTCTGTCCAGTACATTCTGGGAATAAAGTGTTTCAAATTAGATGTGAATGTTACATTTCAACAAAGTCAATCATTTTACTCGTTTTCCTGCAATTCCTCATCGTCGGCAGATCGTTTTCCGCGTCGTTTCGTTCCGGCTACCACAGGACTTGATCCCGTCGGTGGAAGGTAAGCATTGCTAGGAGGAGAAGCTCCAACTGCACCAGCAGGTGAGAAGGAAGGTCCCGGGTACGATCCAGAATACGATCCCGGGTACGAATCCGAGTATGCTCCCGAGTACGATCCGCTGGACCACGGTTCCGGTCCCGGATAGCTGGAGATGAACTCCGGTCCCGAGGCGTGATATCCGGTGATTCCATCCGACAGATACGGCGGCGGCACATCAGATACGATCGAGTGCCCACAGAAGCCCCCGGGCCAGATTTTTCCCCCAAAGAAGTAAATTCCAGCTAAAAAAAGACCCACCAGGACGATTTTGGTCTTGATGAGCAGCACGGTGGACAGCGATGAGATCATCGGGGTCACTGGAAAAATTTGGACAAAATTAAATAAAGTCCTTACGCGAATCACTTTGCGGTGTCTTACAGGCTTTGAACAGAAATTTGTAGAACTTTCGTCGACCACGTGCTTCCGCGACATCTTTTGGCAGTTCTTGGGCGGTGGCGGTTTCCTCTGCAATCACAGAGGCAATGCCCACCAGTAACACTAGAAGCAGCTCTCCCCTATTCGTCATTTTTTTTTTAAATTGATGTTTTCCTAGAACTAATGAAACTTTCACTTTTTAATCTCACTTCACTTAACCAAATTGATATTGCTGCGGAAAGGAGCACACACGACTAACTGAGTTGATGAATTCGTTGAGTAAATCCTTTTATATGGCTATTGGTTTGGTTTGCTGGCTCCGAGGAGGTGTTAATTCCAGGTGATAACGAATTTAGCTCGTGGAGTGCGTTACAACCTGGTGCCGCTGATGCTATGTTAAGAGGCGGTGAGCGATCGATTGATTATTGGAAGAAATGTTTAGTAACACTTTCTTTTTCTTTGTTGGAGTGGTTTTGAAGGTCAAACAAAATTTTTGTTTAAAAATAATAATGTTTAAACTATATAACAACCTGAAATATTAATAAAGAAATTTTCCGTTGAATTACAAAGATTTGATATTTTTTATTGGAAATTTGCTGTTACAATGTAAATATAACAAATATTTGGATTTTATTTACCTTCAAAAAATTCTTTCAGGTGAAGAGTTCGAGCCATACTAATTTACGTAAAAATCCACATTTACTATTTAATTTGTTTGACTGAAAACTGATCAAGTTTTATGATATTTTAGAATCCAGGATTAATTACACTTAAAATACTACATTTTGAAACTAATACAAACTGCAGTTTCTAATGTCTATCGATTAGTTTTACATTCGCTTATGAAACTAAAATAAAGGTGAACATAGAATAATGTTTCAATGTTCTTTTAACTAACTTTGTTTCAAATACCAAATGAAAATTAAATCGAATACTTGCTTCTTATAATAGATTTATTTTGTATAATTTGACGATTTCATTTGCAAACTATTATTTTTATATTTAAATGTTTTGTTTGTTTTCTTTTGAGTTCCTCTTTTTAAGATCTTGCATAATCAAACAAATTGTAGTGAATATTTTCATTTTTGGTCTGTAATTAGAGTGTTAATTTTAAAATAACATCTTAAATTTGTCTAGTTTTTTTTTAAGATTTTGTTTACCATAACAATTTTGATTTCTCCAATTCCAATTTAAAATGTTTTAGATATAGATATGAGCAATTTTTTTACGAAATTGGCCGATTTCCTACAATTTTTCTGATTTTTTTATTTGGCTCAAACTTTCTGAAGGCATTTCTGGTTAGGCCGTTGCAAATATTTTTCTCGAAGTTTATGTCACCCCCCCCCCCTTCAAAATTGGTCTGAAAAATCAAATAGAAGTCTGATCGACTGAACACAATTTGAAATGCATTATTAAGCATGTTTGAGAGCGATTTTTTTTTATTTTGTAAAGTTACAATGTACAGTATCGCAAAAAAAGTTATTTTTTCCAAGAAATTTGTTTTCGTCGATACTTAGATATTTTGAAAACTAATGATATAAAATCTACTAAAGTTTAGAAGATGTCCAATAAAATTGCCGAAAAGACATTGAAGATTAGACATCAGGTTGCTGAAACACAGCGAATTAAACGAATTTAAACACAAAGAAACAAGAATATTAATATTTTTGAAAGTCCCATCCAAACAGCCATTTATTTTCCAAAAACTAATGGTCCTATTTTCAATGTTAAAAGTGAAACATTTCTGAATTATTTGAGCTTTTCGAAAAAAAACATATTTTTTTTAATCAAGACTAACATTTCAAGAAGGTCAAATATTCAATATTACGCCCTTTTAAAATTTTGGGAGCTGATTAAAAAAAAATATTTCGAATAGATCACAAAATTTCACAACTGTTAAATTTTTGTAAATTAAAAATATGACCACTAGTTTCTCAGATATTTGTACTAGAAAAAAAAGGCTGATCATTTTCTTGGTCTTGGTCATTTTCTCAACTTTTTTTTTACTTTTCGAAACATATTTTTTTCTATAAACTATTATCTATAATCTAGGGCACTATTTGAAAAAATCGAAAAACTTAAAATTTTCTGTTAAAATTAAACTTAAACTTTATCAAAAAATTGTAAAGTACTTTTCGATTGCAAGTTTTATTTTATTTCATATTAAAAACTCAAGTAAACAACAATTGATTTTTTGTGCAAGAAAAAGTTGATTAAAAAATCGTATAGAGCCTTTTATGCAAAAAAATTTGAATAAAATCCATTTCCGATTTTGGTGGAAAATTACTCACGTAATTAAAAAAGTCAGGTAAAATGTGATTAAGCAATAAATATAATGTGGTAGGAATAAAGATAAATTAGAAGGGCAATATTATGGAAATTCTAAATCACTTTTCAAGGCTTAAACTTTAGATAAAATATTTTATATCTTGAGCTTCTACAGTCGACTCTCTGGTCATTCGATATCTCGATATTTCTCTACTCGTCGATGGTTTTGTTAGTCTCTTCAAACAGTATTATTCGACGTTCTTCTTTCTTTGATCCTCTATTGAATCGAAGAATCCTTTTCTCGATGGCCCCTTGGGTTTCATTTGCTTAAAAATTACATTCATTTTAACAATATTTTCTTTTTTTCATAGACAACTTCTTTGTTTTTGGGCGTTGCTAGAATTGTCTTCTTATTAGTAATAACTTCTCGAAAATATTCAAGATATCTTAAAAGTTTGAAATTTTCCTTTTTTTGATTAAGAATTATTTTTCAAATTTATTCATGATACAGATATTCCGTAATGTCCCAAAATCCGCAAAAATTGCGTCAACTTCCTCAATTTCCTCACCCCGATAGGTACAACGGTCAACCTTGCTATAATTGCAACTGTAACATTTCGATTCGGTAACTGTCTCATCGTCAAGGTGTGAAATGTTGTCGAAACAGCTTCCGCCACGCCGTTGCATCCGACTTTGTGCTGTTTGCAACCAGATCATGTAATTCTACTGCATCCTCGTAATACAACCCGTGTGATGACGATCGCTTTTTGAGGATTACCACGCGGAAACCCGCCACTAGCTTAAGCGCGTGTTTATTTATTTCGTTGATTAGCACCTTTTCCTCCAGTTGAGAGCTGAAGAGGTGAAGTCTCAAGTCTACGATCGTGGCTTGGCGAACGGTCATTTTGAACAATGCCTCCAGCGGGACGAGTACTGTTGATCGTGATCGTAGCTTTTCACGGCGGTCACGGCTTGGAGGTGGCAAACCGAACTGAAGTTCTTGGCAAGGTAGAAGGAAGACTGCAGACGTACGAGTCGTACTGGTATAACGATGTCAACTACTGTGAGTTGGATGTTCTAAAATTGGTGACGATCGTATTCTAACTTTTTCAAACTTACAGGGTGGCCCTGGTTCAGCGATCTGGCGACGGTGATCGCGATCAAGTTGAAGATCGCGATCGGATTGGCAGCGATCTACGCGTTTGGCGATGGCTATTACTGGACCAAGAGTAAAAGCAAGACGTCGGAGTATTCTACCCTGCCGGAGTACCCTACGGAGATCGGTGGTGGTGGCTTCTGGGACAAGTTCCGGTGGAGTGAACCTTCTTCGTTCTTGTGTGGTTGGGGACATGGCCGCCGAAGGAGGAGACGAGACTTGAGCGAACGACGGTTTGAGGAGGATGATTTTGCGGAGTATTTGTTTGATTCGTTGAAGCATTACGACGAAGATTGCCGGAGGAGGGTTGTTTGTGAGATGGATTTTGAGTTTCGTGGAAATCCCAAGGTGCATAAAGCGATTGTGATGTACAATGACCAAGTGTTGGGATGGAAAGAAGATACCAAACCACCGGAAAGAAAGGAGTATTGCAAGAAGTTGTACGGTAGATGTCGACTGGCGAAAAAAAGTGATAGAAGTGGAAAACCTTCACAATCTGTCAGCCGTGAAAATGAATTGAAGAGAAAAAGTGATGATTTTTGGAAAGAAATATGGCCTCGATAAATTCTAAGTGAATTGAGGCATATTTATTCTAAGTGCATATTTATTTATTTTTTTATGTGAGTTGTTTGTAATAAATCAATTTTTTTTTAAATGCAATGCGACTTTCATATAAGGACTATCCATAAACCTCGTGGAAACTTTTTTCAAAATTTCCTCCCTCGTGGATAATTGTCTATACTAAACTAAACACTAATAAATTGGATTATCCATCGCCATTCTGGTTATGTCTACTTACACTTTTGGATAGGTATAATAGGTATAAGAGAGCGTCCTTTTATTACGTAACGCAGTTGTTTTTACTTTTAACCTGCTCATGTTCTGAAAAATGTCCCACCTGTACAATCGTGTCTAAAATCTCCGAAAAAAGATTGACATTTCCAAAACATATTCACATGGTCCATCCACAAATCACGTGGATGCTGTAGAGGGGGAGGGGTTGGTTGCTATATTTGTATGGACAATTGCTCACCAGGGGGGGGGGGGTCTGATATTTGAAAGAGATTTTATGTTATTACAAAAAGTTACCCAAAGCTGAAGTGAACAAAAAAGAGAAAGAATTATTTTTCTTAATATAAATAAGTTTTATAGTCAATAATGAATATGTAAGGGAATTGATTTTTGGATAACTACATATTATTTATGTTTCAAATTGCCTGAAATGTTACCTCATTTAAGAAAGGAGGTTCAACGTGATAAAGGTATCGATAAAATGGTAGAACAGAATTAAAAAAGGGTGAAAAGTGGCATAAGTTTACCTTTGGCTTTTTTTAAATTTTGATTTTGTAATTTATTAATTGATATCGATTAAATCATTTCTGGAGTTCTTTTCAAGCCAAATTTACATTTATTGCTATTGAGGTGTTTTTGAAATCGCCTTAAATTCAAAAACACAAAAAATGCAGCAAAATAAAAATTTAGTTTTTGGACCATTTGAAAAAAATACCCGATTTATTTGATTCATTTCGTTTTTATTTTTACTTTTTTTATTATTTTGAAAACCTTGAGTTTTATGTGAAGGTCTTACAAGCTTTGGGGTTTCATATGTCTATACTGCCCCTGATCGCATAAATGTCCCATATGCACTTTCATCGTTTTTGAGTTATTGATGCAGTTTTGTTCAGAAACCGGCTCCGTGGCTTAATGGTTACGGCTTCTGTCTCCCAAGCAGAAGGTTCAGGGATCATATCCCGGTCGGTACCATTGAAATTTGGAATCAGGAATTTGAGTATAAATAAAAACTAAAATAAAATCAGGTGGGATTCGAACTCACACCTTTGGATTGTTGGTCTGGGACGCTAAGCAGTCGGCCATCAGAAGATTTACACTCTAGCAGTGAATTGATCCGTAGTGTTGAAACATATTATCTTCTCATATTAAATACGCGCTGATCCCTGATTTGCCTGAGGGGATTGGAAGTCTAAATATAGATCGAGTTTCCTTCAGATGCTTGCTTCTATGTTTAGGCGGGGCCGAACAATGCCCAGCGACCTCGGAATTGGACCGCAAGGAGCTCTGTCATTCTGAAATGGGTCGTTGGAAGCAGCGCGAGGGCTGTCACCACCTAATACCCGGGACTGAGATAAGTTGTATCAGCATTCGGCATATACACAGTCTGATACAAATTGTACTTTCCCATAATTTCGCTACCGGTTAGCGGGTATTGGATTGGACCACACACACACACACACACACACACACACACATTGATGCAGTTTTGTTCAGAATCACGAGATCTTTCAGAAAAGCCTATAACATCTAGTACTTTGGTCTAGAAATCAGGAGAACATGGGCAGTATAGGACCTTAAAAAACTATACAGTGATGATCATAGATTTTAACCAGACATGAAAAATGAAGAAAAAAGATTTCTTTTCGATTTCTTGGTATAGTTTAGTCGGAAAAAATAAACATTTTTTAATTTAATTCTTTTTATTGTTCTCAAAGATACTGTATAAATACATCAACAATGTTTGATTTGCTTGTTAAAGTTTGAATTTTATTTATAATATCACAGCAAAGAATTACTTAATGCTTCAAAACCTTATCCATATGTTGGCCATGACGGTGGGTACCTATAAATTGATGATAAATTTATGTATTAAAATTAATATCATTGTGCAAAATTAACTAACGAGTAATACTGGTTGCCATATCCATAATTGGTACTGTACAACGTCGGCCGCTCATCTTCTTCCTTCTTCCCCGGCGTCCAAATACCCAATAGAAGAACTATTTTGAAAAACGCTAGCATGTAAAACAGCCACACTTTGAAAATGGCGTATTGACTCCCAAAGAACTGCTGAGGAAATCCTACCGAAGGAAAAAATCGTTGTAAAATTTTCAAAGTTTAGCAAAACCCCCAACTTTTCTTACCAATTTCATTGTACCAATCGCCACGCGCCTCCGACTTGCCACCATCCAAGAAGCCTACGGCGGCACGATCCGATGGAGCAGCATGGTCACTGGGTGGAGCCACCGCCAGGGCCATCCAGTCGTGGCCCGCTGAGCAAAGAAGCGTCAATACCATCAGCGCTACGGCTACGGTGGAGGAGGTACGGTCCATGATGGCTACTGCGATGCCAACTGCGATCTGTGCGCTGCTACTGAAGTTTGGGTCGGAACAGATTTGAGAAATGAGTTGAGTTTAGAGGGGAGGGAGGTGTTAATTTGGGAAGAAAATTATTATGAAACTTTTGAAAGAAAGTGGAATTTTGGGGACATTGTTGCTTGAACTTAACGTGAAATATCAGTTTTCTTCAAGCATCGGCTGAAACAACTTCATAACAATGAAATCTTCAATTTCAATGCTTTGCATCATATCTTTAATTTTATCGAATTTGTTGACACAAAGTAAAGGTCAGATAATAGCTACAGCTTTGGCAAATGTCGCCCCTATTAGGACAGAGTTAATTACGAGGGAAGGATTTTGTAAGTATTATTAGGCTTTTTATTTAAATTTTTATAGTAATTTTTAATTTACAGTTCCGTTGTGGTGGTCTGAGGCCAGCTATGTTGGTGGATTTATTGCATTAGGATACACCTTTTTTGGATTGCTAGCATTGTACGTGTACAGGAACTGGGTCTACGACGACGCAGTTGGGTAGGATATGTTTCAATTGCAAGGAGATAATAAATTCTGTAATAATTTGTTTGCTTTTCAGATATCGAAGTTTTCAAGATGATTTATTCAAAATAAATGATTTCAATTTGGAGGATAAAATAAAGGAGTTTGAATCAAAATTTTTGACCAGTAAATAAATCTAGCAGAACCCAAATAACCTTAAATAATTATAATGTAACTCTGTGATAAATAGAGAATATTTAAATGTTAAATGGTTGATCTTTATTATTATTTACATAACTTTACGGGAAAGCACTTATGTTTTGCTTGAGAAAACATCGTTTAGTTCAACGTTGACTGCATTTTTCAGATAACAAGGACTTGTGATAAATTTAAGAAAACTTTTTTTGCTTCTTGATATTCCGAAATTTCAGCCCTCTACTGACCACAATTTCTTGTTTTATTTTTTTTTTGTAATTTTGTCAAAATTTAATTCCAGCAAAGATTTCCCACAAGATTTTTTTTTATAAAAAATTGCGAACTCAATAAAGAGTTTTTTTAAATAAAAAAAATAATTTAGAAGGAATATTTTCTTTGTATTTGCTTTGATACTCAAGACAAGCATAAAATGAAAGGACTGTCAATTTTGCTTTTTTAGTAAGTTTTTTTTGAATTTTCAAAAAATTCAAAAAATTTGATTCCTAAAATTTGCTTTTTGGATAACATATGAGTGCTACAAATGCCGATAAAATGCTTGTGTTATGATATGATTTGTTGTAATTTGTACAGTTAGAAATGTGATATTTGTGTTATTCATAAATGAAAGTACAATTATCTTTCAAAGAATAAATTATTATTTTAATAAATTTTAATATTACATTCAGTCTTCCTTAATCATTTTTTAACAAAAAATATAAATCTCATTTACTTTTCCTTAACTTTTCCGCAATTGTCTTGATTTTGTCTGCCCAAAACTGCTTGAAGTCTTCATTGTTTGTAATTGTATCTTCAAATCCTTTGAACTCGTGATTTCCTTCGATTGATCTTTTTATGCTGAAAATAAATAAATATTAACAAAAGTATAACGCTTCCACCAAACACTAACTAGTTTGAGTTGTCAGTTCTTAGTGCACCAGTCCATCCTTTGCTGAAGTAGAGTAGGACGATTGCTCCAAGAATCAGTCCCAAGGAATAAATGTACCACGTGTAAGCACCTACTGTCCACCCGACTGGAGCAACTAAAATGTTTTAAAAATCGTATTAAAGTTCACGGTTCACTTAAAAGATTCAATACTCACATATTCCATAGCTGTATTTGACATTGTCTAAAACTTCATGTCGTTCAAAAGGAAATTGTGCATCTACTAAAAATAAGTATGAAGCAACAAAAATTAAAATTTTCCACAGTTTAAATTTTCTATCCATTTTTCCTCAAATAACAAAGAAAACTCCAAACAGACTAGCTGACCTGATGTCCAACACTGAAATAATCAGCCTCGTCTCGAAAATTGGAACCAAATTTTCACACCTTCGGGGCCGTCTCCTGACGGGGGAGAGACTCTAATTGGCTGCTAAACGGATTGCAACTTCGGCCAAGATGATGCCATCTGTTAGGACAGGAAGCTGTTTTGTTAACACCACGACCCCGTTGTGATCTAGTTCCGATGATATCACGTAATATTTCGAGCTGTGAATCAAGGCGGAAGGAAAGTAAAAGTTGTTTTGGGATGGGAAGTTATGCAATTGGGAAGTGTAATGTTTTGGGTGAGGAAATGGTGTTATTTAATATTGGGATCATCGTGACGGCAGCTGTTTTTGTGTCAATAAATTTTGGTAGTATTGAATAACTAAAGAGAAAGTTGATTGATCAAAATATGAAATAAATTTATTTAATGCAATTGTGTAAAAATGTTTGTTTGATATTTATTTGATTTTTTTTATTCAACATTCAACAGATAAATAAATTGAAATACTTGTTTTTTTTAAGTATTACAGATATAATTATTAAAAAAGAGTTTTATTCTAAGATGCAAGGATGATGTATGAGCACGTACACCCTAAAGTTTTAGTTCATTTACTATGTAATAATTTCCCTAATTTTGGCTAATTTTAGCGTGACATACTTTATGGATGACGCCCTACTTACTTTAACATTCTTTTATGCATAAATAAGTATGCAGTATTTTGCCAAGATTAGGTCCAAGATTATATCTTTACGCTCAAAAATTGAGAAAGTGACTGTTAAAACATGAAGAATGGTGAAAGGCAAAAAGCTATGATAGTGGTGGTAGAATAAGCCAAATACTATCAGAAGTAAGCAAAAACAAATCATGATAAATCAAATTAAAAAACTAAACATTACACAGAAAAACATAAAACAAGAGAAGTAAAAAATTTTGTAGAACAAAAGTTGTTGAAAAAGACTTCCTGGACACGGGAAAAATATAAATCATAAAGAAATGTGGGCATCTGAAGGGCTATTTTTTTGTATTTTCTGACTTGCCTCATTTTTTTTTGCCTCCCGTCCTCAGACTTATAGGAAGTATGAGAAAAGGTCAATGCGGATGGAGAGCAAATCGAACCCAGTATCCCCCATAAAAACTGGTTGTAAGTGTGAAAAAAAAAAACAATTAAAAATATGAAAAAAGATAAGAAAAACCGAAAAGATAGAATGTCAATACGCAAAAGAAGAACAGAAGGTCAAGAATAAGAAAAAGTCAATGCGGATGGAGAGCAAAATAAAGATATGGATTTAAAATGGTGATCTCACTAAATTCAATTTCCAGGTTCTATTAGAAACAGATCCATTTCAGGTACATCGCCGAACATAAAAAATTAAACTTATTAGTTAATTCAGGTTTGGTATTTAAAAACAGTGTCTAATAAATTTTGTTTTTTTTTTAAGTTATTAAAACTTATTTTTCAAAAGACCAAACAACCATTCGATATATTTCAATTCAAAAACATTTGTGCAATTTTCCGATGTTTATTGTCCGATGATATTGATTTTTTTAAAATAAGGTATACAATTTATGTTTGAATAATCCCTCAAAATGTAACTTTCAACCTTTTCAAAACAAAAAAAAAATTATCTTGTAGATGATGCAATTCATGAAAATGAATACTTAGAACTTTTTGATTTAACATATAATTTAGAAGTAATATTTTTTGGAGTGCGATTTCTATTTTAGTCCAAAAACATTTTTTTTGTTTCAAAAAGTCATAAATAACTCGCCGGCAAATTTTTGTCCGTAGTTCTCAATGGCTCAAAAGCTAAACCATATCTAAAATTAAAAAAATGGCTTTGGGTACCTATTTTAAGAAAAATTGGCATTTTTTGTCGGTTTTCTGAATAGTCCTGATCAATACCTAAAACTTTGCCGAAGACACCAAATCGATCAGAAAATTATTTCATAAGATACAGATTTTCGAAATTTTTATCTACCTTTACAGCTGTCAAAATTGTATTGAAGAATAAATTATTTAAGTCTTTGACAATGAGAAAGCTAACTTTAAGAAGGAAGATCCGGTATATTTTTATTTTGAAATATTTAAAAAAACATCTTTGTCATGCATGGTTTTGGATGACTGATTTTTATATGCATTTTAATTTTAACAAATCTTATTTTTGTAATTTTATTTTTTTGTTATATTAATGGATGTGATATAATAATTTGTTAAGGTAAGCAATTAGAGTTAATACAATGTATTTTGTCAATTAAATAATTAAATTACTTATCATTAAAATATCAGTCTTCGCACCGCCTCAATAACCTCCAGTTTAGCCCCAAAATTTGTTGAAGGGATTCCTGAAAAAGAAAAGGTATTGTTTGAATTTACTTATAGCTCCTACATAAAGTCATTATTTTACCCATAGCTTTCGATGTGCCCATTAATAACGATCGGTTGTTCGTTCTCCGGGGCCGATTTGTAGTATCCGAGCCCTTGCAGCGCGCTCGTACCAAAGGAAAAGAACAGAAACGCCAGCATCGTCGTATAACTCATTGTCGTGATCAGTGGGAACTGCCACGTGCGGTACCCTTTCAATTAAATTGTAAAATTAATCAGAACATCATAAAGTCCAAATTCTTTACTTACACATTTGCGCGTAATAATCCGCAATAGCACGTCCACTTTCCTCATCCTCCCCGTCGTCCAAAGTCGCAATCGTAGTAGGCTGCTCCTCCTCGTCACTGCTGTAGCAGCCGATGCTCACCACGTGGTACAGCGCAAGGACGATGCACGAGCCCGCCAACTGCATCCACAGCCTGCTGCTACTGATCATGATCGAAGGTGGTGTTGAACTTAAAAAGCGGGAAATTTGGCGCCCTGAATCGTTTTATACCGTGCCGGTCCCTTGCGCTGTATGATGAGGCAATCCGGTTGATTAGCTCCAATTAGTGGGTTTCCTGGTGAGATGCTTCCGAGGCGTATAAATAGTATTGTTGTTTGCATCCGGCACGTATTTATTGATCGACTTCCGCAGCAGAAGTTAGTAGGGTAGTGTACAAAATACAAAATGGCGTCGTTCAGAGCGCTGGTTGCGGTATTGTTGGTGATTGCGGCAGTGTCCAGTGCAGCGTTGGCAGAGACTGCACTTCAAACTATTCAGAAGAGCAGTACGGCGAACCACGGTGAAGGTCGACAGATAGTTGCCACCAACACCTTCAACAGATGTAAGTACAATGTGATCACTCACCTTCGATCTTGCAACTAACCCTTGATCATTTCTTTTCAGGGTGGCCATGGGGCGGCTGGGGTGGTTGGGGATGGGGTTGGGGCTGGGGCTGGGGCATCGCAGCCTTCGTACTAGCGATCGTAAAGGGATCGATCCTACTCGGAGGTTTCGCAATCTGGGCGTTCTTCCGAGGTTTCGCCAAAAAGGGCGGCGGCTGCGCTCCGATCATCATCCGAGAGTCCCCACCGCCGATCTACTCACATCACCCGTGGGATCGTTCCGAATCGATCGCAGATCCCTCGTCTCCGTTCCCTCGCACAAAGCGGGCAGCGGATTACACCGAAGACCCGCTCTACTGGACGGACATGATCACGGACTTTGCGTTCAGCTTCCTCGGCGTTCACTCGCAGGATTGCCGCAAACGGTTCGTCTGTGAGGTCGATGTCCGGGCTCGGGCCGATCCGATGCTACAGATGGCGATGCAGTTGTTTGGAGGGGATATCTTCCGCAAGTACCGTGGCGAGAACGACAAGGTGGCGAAGGACTTTGGCGAGTGTGCCAAGATCTACAGCAAGTGTAAGCACGGTGGTCCGTCGATGTCGTTCAACGTGATTACGACCCAGGTGGATCCGCTGCTGGATTATGAGGATGTTATTGGGAATGGAAATGCAAATGTTCCGGAAGAGGAAGTTGGGATTGCGACTCAGGACAATGAGACAACGGAAGCTGAGACGATCACGACGACGACGACGGAAGCTCCGCAGAAGAAATATTTCAATAAAAGGAAACGATATTTTAGAATAAGGAACTAAACGATAATACTAAAATTTAGATCTGTAATATTTATTTCTTTTCTAATAAAAACTTAAAAATAATTAAAAAAAACTTATTCAAATCTTAATAATGGTAATAAGATGGAGGTAAGTAAAAGCAATAAAACTGTATTGAAATTGTTTAGAAGTACGAAATGAAACTTTGAAGTAAGAAGAAGAATTGGTAATAGATTTATATCAGCCATTCCACGTCAAACAGGAAGTCTCCAAATCAAAAGTGCTACGATTTGGCTCAAATTTGGAGTGGGGGTTCTTTGGCCCAAATAATTAGATCCGTAGTTGCGTCTTTCAATTACGAAAATTTAGGTACCCAAACATGTATAGGTCATTGCTGAAATTTTCAAGTTATCGCAGTTTTAGTGAAAAAAGTTGATTTTTACCCGTTTTCGTCATTTTCCCGTTTTTGCGCGCGGTGCGTCTAAAACACAGTTTTTATGTTAAAAAAAAATCATACCTCCATAACGTGTTAATGGATATTCGCAATTTTTTGATATGTTATGGGTAATACTCCGCCAACTCACACAGCAGTTGCCCCGACCCCTCTTCGATTTGCGTGAAACTTTGTCCTAAGGGGTAACTTTTGTCCCTGATCACGAATCCGAGGTCCGTTTTTTGATATCTCGTGACGGAGGGGCGGTACGACCCCTTCCATTTTTGAACATGCGAAAAAAGAGGTGTTTTTCAATAATTTGCAGCCTGAAACGGTGATGAGATAGAAATTTGGTGTCAAAGGGACTTTTATGTAAAATTAGACGACCGATTTGATGGCATACTCAGAATTCCGAAAAAACGTATTTTTCATCGAAAAAAACACTAAAAAGGTTTTAAAAATTCTCCCATTTTCCGTTACTCGACTGTAAAAAATTTTGGAACATGTCATTTTATAGGAAATTTAATGTACTTTTTTAATCTACATTGACCCAGAAGGGTCATTTTTTCATTTAGAACAAAATTTTTCATTTTAAAATTTCGTGTTTTTTTTAACTTTGCAGGGTTATTTTTTAGAGTGTTACAATGTTCTACAAAGTTGGAGAGCAGACAATTACAAAAAATTTGATACATAGACATTAGGGGTTTGCTTATAAACATCACGAGTTATCGCGATTTTACGAAAAAAAAGTTTTGAAAAAGTTGGTCGTCATCGATCATGGCCGTTCATGGTCACCCGCGACGGATACGGACGACGAAACAAAGAGAAACGCAAAAAGTAACTTTTTCAAAACTTTTTTTCGTAAGATCGCGATAACTCGTGATAATTATAAGCAAACCCCTTATGTTTATAAATCAAAATTTTTGTAATTGTCTGCTCTTCAACTTTGTAGAACATTGTTACACTCTAAAAAATAACCCTGCAAAGTTAGAAAAAACACGAAATTTTAAAATGAAAAATTTTGTTCTAAATGAAAAAATGACCCTTCTGGGTCAATGTGGATTCGAAAAGAACATTAAATTTCCCATAAAATGACATGTTCCAAAATTTGTTACAGTCGAATAACGGAAAATGGGAGAATTTTTAAAACTTTTTTAGTGTTTTTTTCGATGAAAAATACGTTTTTTCGGAATTCTGAGTACGCCATCAAATCGGGCGTCTAATTTTACATAAAAGTCCCTTGGACACCAAATTTCTATCTCATCACCGTTTCAGGCTGCAAATTATTGAAAAACACCTCTTTTTTCGCATGTTCAAAAATGGAAGGGGTCGTACCACCCCTCCGTCTCAAGATATCAAAAAACGGACCTCGGATTCGTGATTAGGGACAAAAGTTACCCCTTAGGACATAGTTTCACGCAAATCGAAGAGGGGTCAGGGCAACTTTTTCCGATTTCGTGTGAGTTGGTAGAGAATTACCCTTATGTAAAATATTACAAGGAATCAGGTAAAATCGGCAAATGAAATTTTCATAGGACCTTTTCAAATATTCAGCTAGTTTTTTTTGGACCAAAACATATTTTTCCTTAAAAGCTCAACTAATAACCTTTCTTTTGAATTGTGGCGCTCCAAAATTGGTTCAGCCGATCCGGAGATATGATTTTTAAAAAATGTGGTTTTTGCGAAAATCGACGAAAAACGCAATTTTCTGGATCACTCTTTTTCGGATAGGACAACCCTAATCACCAAACAAAAAAAATACGTGTCTACTTATTTGGGCCAAAGAACCCCCACTCCAAATTTGAGCCAAATTGGAACACTTTTGATTTGAAAAAAGTTGTAAAAAGGTCATAAATACAAATTTGAGCAAACGTAAAATTTGAAACTTTTTTTGATTGCCTAAGCATCTGTGAAGAGGTTCGAAATTAGTCTTTATATAAAATTTAAAGATATTTTTCAGCGTTCTAATGACTCGTCCTTAAGTGCACTGATAGTATAGCTGATTTATAGGATTTTCCTTTAACCCTTTCAGGCCTGATGTGCCATATATGGCCCAAAAATCGAAAAAAAACGAACCCAAAAATCAAAGTTTTAAAAACTAGCCTATAATTTTCGTATGAATAATTTTCCCATCATTATTTCAAAAAATATTTTCAAAAAAAAATCAGGCCTGAAAGGGAACAAAAATCGTAACTCTTACAAACCATAACAAATCGATTTTTTGTTTACAAATTTCGTATAGTAATTAGACGTTAAACTATTTGAAATTTCGCCTTTTTGATTATTTTTATTATAAATCACTGTTTTGACCCAACTTGTACTTTAAATTTACATTTGAGCAATTATTTAATTTGTTGGTGCTTTCTCAATATGCAAATAAATATTACATAAAAATAACTTATTGTGATAATCTAGTTTATATCATCACTTACACCTCTTTGATCACTAGTCCACCCAATCTTCCTTAAAAAGAAATCCCCTATCGTCAACGAACACGAACCACTCCTATCAGCAAATCCCGAACACTCTTCTTCACTTTTGCTCCAAACTCCGCCCAGGTCAACCCGTCCCACCAGCGGAAAATTCCTCGTGTACTCGCCCACCTCACACGCCAACCGCTTCCGGCAGTATTCCGACTGTCCGTCGGCCAGATATCGCACCGCCAGGTCCATCCAGTCGTCCAGTTGGCCACTTCGACCAAACGAGGGCTTGCCCCGGATCCGCTGCTCCCAGTAGGCCCACATTGCGAACGCCACAAACAGGCCGAAACTCTTGAACACGACCAGAACCAGCGCCGTCAGGGCCCAACTCCAGGCGTGGGGGTAGACCACTACAAATGATGTAAAAGTTGATTATTTTTGAAAATGATAAATTTTTTGAAAGTCATACCTTACCAGCATCAAAATATGGCGTTTCCGGTGATTGTCGAGAGGTTTCCAAATCCGTTGTCCGGTTGTGACTCGTTGGATTTTGAGTGGCTGATGTAACTTGGAGGATGCCAACGAACATCACGATCGCGATCGTTCGATTGATCATGGTGATGTGGGGTGTTTTGTGGTGAACGGTACTACGACGAATAAAAGCTGGACTGACTGTCGAATGTGATTATTTATACCGCGTTCCGGAAGCTTTGTCGATTAGCAATGGAATGCTAAATGGAACCTAACGGAATTTGTTACATCCGTAGCAGGTATCTGGTTTGGGCTAGGTGGTCCAATTGTATGAGTAATAGGGTGCCCAGAAAAAATGACCCTTCCACCCCCTGCTCTACAAGCGAAAAACGGGTTTTTGAGTTATTTCAAGCATCTGTGCAAATTTTGAGCGAAATTGGATGAGATTAACTCATTGATACACGAGCCTTTTTTTAATCGCTAATAACTTTTCAGGATCGAGTTTTACAGCTTTGGTATGTTCTACAAAGTTGTAGAGCATTACATTTAAAATGAGAATCTCACTTTTGGGATTATTGTGATAAAAGAAGCGCACCGTGCAGACCATACCGTAAGAAAATTGAGTTTTCGATACATTTTTTCGATTTTTCCCAAACAAACTTCACCTTTGAGTATCAACGGGTAAATGTGAACCGATTTTGCTTATATTTGGCCCAGAGTCCTAAAATAGCTCAAGGAACATGATTCAGCTCTTGGGGCGAAATTTTGAGAAAAAGTCCCATATTCTGGGCACCCTAATGGGTAATCATTACCCAAGGAGCACACTTTGTTCAATAGAACTCTTGAACGATGGTTTTTGTGCACGTTTTTTCTGTTTTTGAACATGTCTTATTGTTTTAGCAATGGGTTGGAATTTTTGGTTCTCCTTTTTAATGAAGTATGGTTTGGGCAAGTATCGAACCCAAGACAACTCATCCGCGTTTTTCCAGTGAAAAAATCGACGATATCATGATATTTTAATTTTTGCCACTTTTTGATTTGGGTAAAACTTTGTGGGGTTTCCCTATGACTAAAGAAGCTTATTTGCATCAATTTGCCCATAAGGCTTTCTAGTCAGAAACTTACCAACATATTCAAAGTATGTTTACATGGCAGCTGCGGGTTTGTTTGCATCAGATTTGCCATCTCTTTCTAGCAAAAGTTTTTTGCCAGGCGACTTCTAGCGACTTCTAGTCATTTTTAGTTAAATTATGTTTTTTTTTCTTTAGGCCTAGAAAGCCTTATATAAGACAGCTATCCATACAAAAGTGGTTTGTAAAAATTCGAAAATATGTATTTTGGCAAAAAAAAAAACTGATCGCTTTGGTGTCTTCGGCAAAGTTTTAGGTATTGGATAGAACTATTCAGGTAAATTTTTTAACACTCTCAGAAAAATTTACTCATTTTTTATCTTTGAAAGATGTGTTCCCAAAATCGGTATTTTTAGATTTTAAATATTTCGTGTACCAAATTACGCCGAGTTATTATTTTAGAATGATAGTAAATCCTTGAAAAAAAAATGCATTTTACATCATATTTTTAAGTAAATATAGTTTGCAATCGAAAAGTACTTAACACATTTTTTTCAGTAATGTGCCACGTCTGTTTTTCAATAAGCTGAGAAAATTTCCTATAAATTCGTCTAGAACCATTGAAGATTGAGTCGTGAGTTCGATTCTCGTACCGGGATGATGAATTAAAAAAAGGTTGAAGTTTTTCTAAGTGTTATTCCAAACTGCACGCATTTTTTTAAAGTCGGTATCACGAAAAGCAGAATAAAACCTTTTGGAAAGTTAATCTTGAGTTTATAATTTAAAAATATTGATTTCAAAGAGATCATAAAATTTCACGAATAAATTATTTTTGACATTAAAAATCGGGATAAGTGCAGTTTGGTAATACTTAGAAAACTACAAAATTATAGTTGTTTTAATTTGAGAGGCTGTATGCTGCCCATATTCGCATAAATGTCCCATATGCAAAAACAGCAAGTTGAGAAAAAAACATTAGGCAAGTTTGTCCCACACATAAGGCTACGTATTAAGTTTTCACGAAAAAAAACTGATTTTCTCCTGATTTCTAAAACAAAGTACTAGATGTTGTAGACTTTTCTGAAAGGGCACACGATTTTGAACCAAACTGCATCAATAACTCAAAAGCGATTAAAATGCATATGTGACATTTATGCGATCGAATCGAAAATAAAAAAAAATACGGATTTTAAGTATTCAACTTTAAGTTAAAATAAGTTATGTATAAAGATGGGAATTTTTTTAAGTGTAACTTTTTTTCTGAACAGTAATAATTGTTATCTACAACTTTGCCGAAGACACCAAATCGATCAGAAATTCCAACTCAAGATTTCACAATTGTATGAACGAACAATGAACACTTGAATTGACAAAAAACTTATGATGCAAAATGGCTTCTGTTAACATAGTGAATGCATGGACAAATCTTCATCCAAATAAAAACACAAAATTAAAAATCTGTAAAAAATGTTGTAAAATTCTAGTGAATTACTCAAGAAACCATTTGTTTGGTTTTATGGTTTAAAATGATGATTCGATATGAATGAAAATCTTATTTTGTTAGAAAATTTGTATTTATTTAATTTAAGAATATCAACAGCATTTCGATTGAAAGTAAATGTATTCCTAGAATAAAATTTTAAATAATCATTTTCAAATCAAACCACCTATAGCATTTTTTGGATACTTACCAACAAGAACGCCGCCCCCAAATACAAAGCTTTCAGCTCCACCTTCAGCTCCGGTTCCGCAAAGTAGATATTGTTCGTGTACGAAGAACTACCCACGTTCCACGCCCTCGTGATGGTTCCCTTCTGTGTCCTCAAATCCCGGTCCATCACCCGAAAGTGCGTCTCCTTGGGCATCCGAATGGCGTCCACCAGCGGTATCGGAATGCGGAACATCGTGTTCAAGTCTCCGTTCATGAGGATAATCTCCCGCGAAGTGAGTCCGTAGTCCTGCTGGATACACCCGATCAGGTGCCCTGGGGTGGCCCAAATCTCCAGGAATTGATTCTTGCAGAAGCAACAGAACAGCCCACAGCCGAGGTTCTTCTTGAACAGCAGAACTTCCTGGTGGTTGCGATCTACTAGGGAGAGTTGGAATGGTCGTAGCGAGCCCCAGCAGCGATCGCTCGGAACCGATGTCTCCGATGCACCGTAGATGGCTTCGTTGGACGGACCACGAACGGTGTAGCGATTGTCCGACGAAACAGCTGATAGCACTGTGTGTTAACGAGACCAGACTGATAAGACTTTAAAAGGTATTATTTGGAGTGGGTCGTACTCACGTTCATTGAGCTCGTAGGTCTGCTCGATGAATAGTGACGCTAGGCCGTACATGAAATCCAGACCTGATCTAGGGTTGAACGGAGTTAGGAAGGGACTGTTGATCGATCGGATCGGAGTCTCGGGGATGATCCGTAAGTTTACTGGAATGGATAAACCTATTAGGTTTCAAAAACTGAACAAAATCTTAAACCGACTTACATCCATCATCAATTTGCCGATTTGGCTGAGCCGTAATGATCGGACTCTCTCCGGAATACACTAGAATTGCAGAGCGAGATATTAGTCACTTAACCCAGCAAAAACCGACCAAATCTAACCAACTGGCGTGACCGTGGTCGGTGGGGCAACCCGGAGTTCCGTGCTGTCGTAGCCGTAGTCCCAGCTCAGGTCGAACGTGGGATCGTGTTCCGGATGGTAGTAAGGGGAATCCTGCTGCTGTTGATTCTGGCTCTGCTTTTGATGATTCGCGTTGGACGACATCTTTTTGTGAATCACGGACGACCTGCTCGCGCGGTTCGTGTGGCGGGGGGTCTTATCGCGAAGGTACTGAGTTGGTTGTTTCAAAGTGGTCCGCGGCAAGTGCGTGGGATCGAAGGGGGGAAAGAGTTGGGATTAGATTTGACGTGATTGGTACTAAGAATTTTTAAGTTTTTGGATTAGTAATGTTTAGATTTGTTTAACACGTAAATTCTATGTCGCTTGCTTTTTTTGTGAGTGTTTTTTGGAAAATAATTTTGAAATTTTTGTTGTTAACATTTTGATTTGAATAAGTTTTTTTTCGGATTGCTTTGATTTTGTAGATTTTTTTTACAGAAATCATATAAAAATTCTTCAAATCAAGTATTCCATGAAAAATGCATTTTTGCAATTCCGCTGTGAAACTCTCAAATTTTTCTGTCCTTCTGGAGAAACAAAACGGCCTACTTTTCGCAACATTTTTCAATATTTTTTTGTTTTGAACGGTGAATTTACTAAACATATGTATGTTTGACATAAAATTCCATTCAAGAAGCGTTTTTCGGAATTGCAAAAAAATTTGTAAGCAACTCGTTGCAAAACTTGATTTTTTCAGCACTCGTCGTATTTATCCAACTCAATGATCCTCGTTGGAAAAATGTACGACTTGAAATAATCTAATGAGGCAAAAAAAAGTAAAAATCAACCTTCAGAAGATACGTTTACACTCAACCAGGCACAGCGAGCCCACCTTTTATCTTATCGTCAGCTCTTATCAAACCAACATTGTGCCGCAATTATTGATGGAGTGAGACGGGTTTGTTGTCATCAAAAGCATAAAAAAGCGTCACCTGGCAGCGACCTTATTTTAGTAAAAAACTCATTCGCTTCAATTTAGAGTGTTGTTTCTTTGTGAGTGATTGTAGATTTCAACAAATACTGACTTTATTTTTTTTTTCATTTATCATTTAGACTTTATTTGGTATCATTGTATTTTTTTTCTCTCTTTTGTATATAGATATAGATTCGTTTCACTTGTTCTGTTATTTCTGTACCTTTCGTAATACCTATACTTTAATTTTTATTTTAAACTCAAGTATGTGAAGGTGTGTAGATACATTTTGTTATTTTTTCTTTCATTATTTTACTAACACATGACTTTATTTTTCTTCCACCTAGACATTATTACAGTTGCGCCGCAAAGTGTTGTCAAAGTTTGTTAATATTCAGATCATTCTTTTTTAAACGTGTATGTAACTTTTACATGCTTTGAAACTTAAGCTAAAACTAAGGTTTGTTTCCCCTCCTTATTTTTCTTCCTCAATTCAAATTAGCTGCACATTTTTCGTTTTTAGGAGTTTGTTTTTTCCAGTCGTTCGTTATCTGTTTGTATTTTCCTTTTCGTCCAACGTTGTCTGCATTTGGAATTTTATTGTCAGATTGGTTTCTCGTTCGATCATTTTTTGGGTTTGTGTGTGTGTGTGTTTTTTTTTTCAGTGTTGATAGGGTAAAGTTTCGTGAGTCTGTTTGGGGTTGGTTGTAGGTTGAATCTATCTGGAACTGGTAAATAATTTTTTGAGGTTTTTACACATACACCGACGTCTGATTACTGTTGCACCCAATTGTTTAATTTTATAGTACAGTTATAAACCACACTTATGATTTTTTCTTTGGTTTTAAAAACGTTGTTGAAGTGTTTTACAATAGATGAAATAGTTTTCCATTTGCTGTCTATACTCTAGTATCTAAGATGTAAATAACATTTCAATATAAAATGAGTGTATATTTAAAAACTTAAAGTCAATGGTTGACACTAACGTAAGTTTCAGTACTTAGGGTTAAAACAATCTCATCGTTAACAGTGGCCATTTGTTTGTAAGTGGGTGAAGTTATTCTCAAAACACGACTTGAACCAAGCAAAATTCGCGCTTTTCGAAAAGCCTCACAATACTGGAATCAATAGATGTGCTACATAGACGTATAAATTCCATTCCCAATAGATCGCTTATTTACTTTGTTTGTTAGCAGGATTATCTAGTATCTCACAAATATACTTACTAGAGAGTTGTGGGGTTAGAGTTTGCTCGATATGCAATTTAAAAATGACACCTTCGACCAAAAAACGTGGATTAACCCTTTTTTCTCATGTATTAGTCATATATTTAACATAGACGGTGACGAATGCTGAAGAGAAATCACAAAAATTTCCATAACAAAACTCGCATGCAATTTGTGTGTTTGAACATTGCACTTCTTAGCGTGAGTGTGTCTGTGTGTGTTTGCGTTTGTGGCTGTTTGTGTTGGTTTGTGTCTCTTGGCTAACGCTAACGCTCGCACGCGAAAACTGTTTACAATCCGCTAACGCCTACTTCGACCATCGCCCGGTACAGGCACGGATTCTTGGCGCACTCGCGCGGTCCCAGCTGCGGTCCCGGAAACCCGCGGAGGATCGTCAGCGCCGAACGGGCCGCCGTCTGGCAGCTGGCCTGCTTCTCGCACAGAGTGTCCGCCTCCAGCAGGTACTGGAAGTCACAGTCCGTCTGGGAAGTGCCCTGTGGGAAGGATGAGCGTTAGATGGTTTGAGGGGGTTGAGGGACGTTTGACTTACGCAAAGGTAACACAGCTGGTGAGCGCCGCAGGCTGGAAGCAGATCCTGGTAGATGTCACCGGACAGGACATCGACTCCACGACATCTACGCTCCAAAGCGTCCAGTAGGGGGCATTCGTTAGTTTCTGGAATGAAACGAGCGTTAGCACTGATCATTGACGGCGCCTTCCGAGTTACTTACCGACAGCCAAGCTTTGTCCGTAGCCCTCACCGATAGGTGCGTAATGACCCGCGCCCAGCTCGTCCTCAAAGTCCGGCAGTCCCTTCGGGTACATGTCCTGGAAGCGCTTGGTCACCCGCTTCTTCTTCTTTTTCTTCTTGTCCTCGTCCAGCTCCTCCAGGTCGTTCTCCACCTCTTCCTGCGCTGTTTTGGCGCTCGGTTCCAGTGAGTGTCTGAAAGTGAACAAATTAGAAGCTGTTCGAATTAGTTATCCCATTCGACTTACTGGCTGTGATCGAACTCGGCCTTTTCCTTCTTGATCGCCACCCGCTTCGCCTTTTCCTTCTTGTCGTCGCGCTTCTCGGTGTCGATTTCGTTGTTCCGAGGGTCCAGCTCGTCTCCTACGGAGTCCTTCAACTTGTCCAGCGTGCGACGCATCTTTTCGATGCTGTACGCCGTAGCCAGTCGTGATACGACCTTGTCCTTTAGCTTCTGCAGCTCGACCGGCTCGATGAGTCCGCCCTCGTGATCGCCGGTGTACTTGACGGTCTGGTCCAGGATCAGATCTTCGATCGTCTTCAGCTTGCGGTCCATGTTGTCCAGCTTGTCACGGTTCAGGCTGTTCTTCTTCTTGCGATCCTCGTCGTAGTTCTTGTAGAAGCTCAGCGGGTACACTCCGCTATCGCGACCGCTCTTCTTCCTGCGATCCATTCCGAAGTACTTGTTCCACTGGATCGACTTCTTCGCCTTGAACTCGCCGATGTCACCGGGTAGGATCTGATCTTCCTTCACTACCTCCAGGTTCGAGCGCTTCTTCACCGATCGCTTCTTTTTGTCGTCGTCTTCTCCTTCGTGCTCCTCGCTGGATTCATCGTGCTCGTGGTCATGATCGTGATCGTGTTCGTGATCATGTTCGTGATCATGCTCCTCGTCCTCGTGTTCTTCCGAGCTGTGCTCCTCGTGTTCCTCTCCACTAGCATCGCGCTTCTCGTGTGTCTTTGTATCGTTCTGCTTCTCCTGTTGCTTTTCAACTTCAGGTTGATCGCTCGATCGCTTCTTCTTCTCCTCGGGTGCACCGAACAGTGCCTGCAGATCCTTCGCTACCTTTTCGTCCGTTCCGGAAGCGGTTGATTCCGGCTTTGGGGATCGCTTGGCTACCGGGAAGCGCTTCTTCCGGGATGCCGGAAGCCACGGAAGCATCGGCATCTGGCGCTTCCGTTCCTCCATCGGAGGTCCGTAGTACATGGCGGCCGCTTCGGACTGCGACACCGTTGGATAGCCCTGGCGTTTCTCGTAGAACGGGTTCGGTTCCTCTCCGACAGCGGCTGCGGCACGTTCTTCGTCGAACAGCTCCTGTTCGATTTCGTTTTCCTGCTGCTGGTACTTGTCCCAGAGGTCACGCAGCTGGTCCAAGTACTTCTCCTCGCGCTCGAGATTCGCCTGGCGGTCGATTTCCTTCAAGAAGTCCGCGGACAGGTCCGGACGGTATGGCTTCTCCATTTCACGCTCTCTGAACACGGTCGACGGGTAGGAGGGCAGATCGGCAAGGGCTGGAACGAGAGAAAGGTGGGGTGGTGGGTCATCAATTTGGAGTCTCCAGCGGATTTGAGCAAGAGAAAAAGAAGAAAAGTGTTCCACCCCGTTGCGCATGAAAACGTAGGGTGATTTTGATTGTTAGCCACTTGTTCGGTCGTTGGCCGGATTTATGCGGGATTGTTGCTTGGGGTACGGAAGTGAGGGCTATCAATTCAATATCTGATAATGAAATTTGATGGAGGGTTAATGTATGGGGTCGCGTGCGTGAGCTTTTCTATCAGTGGCCGCGTATTTTGCAAGAATCTAATGTTTCAAAATGGCTGATCATAACAGTTCTATTAGTGCTTTTTTTTTACAAATATCTCTATTAATTCTATTGTAAGATTCGTTGAGTAGAGGGTTGAGCTCAAATCCATCTTCTATATATATAAAAAATTTGGACGGTTTTGTTCGAACGCGAATCAATTCAACACGGAACGTCGGATCAAGGTGCTTTTTGTTGCGTTGGGTTCGTATAAGCCCAAGGAAGGTTCTTACGCCAAGAAATTTCCACTTTGGCCACTCTGGAACCGATTCCGGAAAATCTGCAGATTGTATGGAAAATGTTGCGTAAAATCTAATTTTGATCATAGGAGGCTGAACAAGGAAAAAGTTAAAAACGTCAACAAACGAAAAAAGGAAAAGACGAAGTTTTTCGGGTAAGGCTTGTATGATCATAAAAATGCTCTAAGCAGCGATTCTCAACGGGCACCAGGCCTACTTGATTTACATGGCAGGGGGTAGAAGAAAGTGATCTTTGTAACCAAGATGGCGACCAATATGGCGGTTGTGAAATATTGAAAACAAATCAGGCAACTACTTGAATTCGACTAATTTGAGGTTACTGAACTCGAAATGTATCTCAAGGGTAAGGAAATACAAAAAGAAATTTGTTTTGATAAAAAAAGACTCCTCAGTACTCACCATCCCGCTCGCGGAACATGGACCGCTTGCGAGCTTCCAACTCGTACGGATCGTACGGTCCCTCGTCGGGGTCCTCGTCCCGGCGCAGATAGTTGGCCAGAAGCTTGTTTAGTCGCTGTCGGTTCGGTCGGAACGAGGGCAGCTGCGGATCGTCCGATGCTGTCGGGGGAAAATGCGTTTTTAATTGTTTTGTGGAAATTTCCTACACATTTTTATCCCGTTATACTTACGCTCCATCCAGTAACCTTCCTCATCGAGAGGTTCTCCGGTGACCTCGTCACGCAATGCCAGCTGAGCCTCGCGCCTATGGAGGGCATCCACGGCGGACTGAGACGAAGAGGAAAGTGAAGAAATTAATTCATTTTCAATTCATCCCGGGCGAAAACTTTTCAAGCGAGCTTTAAAGCTTCTTCGAAAGTCCAGGGTGACCAACCTGCAGGGAGTAGGGGGAGTGTTGCGAGGCCAAAACCGCACCTACGCATAACGCCAATGAGCCGTAGATCAATAGGGCCATTTCTCCGTTGGAAAGGAGCTCCGGTACCGCCTGGAATGGAGGAGCAAAAGGAAAGAAAAGTCAGAAAGAATTAGAACGATGCTGAACGGTTGGGCATGATGGAATGGGATGGAAATTTCGCAATAATGCACAGCACACACACACACAAACTCTCACAGACACGCACACAGAAAGTATTTACGGTTCTATTTAAGGAATTTTGAGGACATATCGGTGGCGGTGGCAAGCGTTCTCAATTTGCGAGCTTTTTGTACTCCTTTTCTAGTTGAAGAAGAAGGCATGGCGGTAAGACGCAAATTAATAAAGTTTTTCGAGAGGATCTAATTGTGGTTTGGACTTTATTTTTTTGAGGTCACCGCAATTTGTCAATGCTGCGGAATAATTAATTCGATTGAAATGCTTCGGTGATTATGGTTGAAGCTATTTTTATAGTTTCTTTGCAGAATAATTTGTATATTCAGATAAGTTGGGTTAAAAGCACAAATTATTTCAAATTTTATACATTGCTTTAAATAGAGCAAATAAATACTGTCTGATTATCCTTGGATATTTTTGATTTCGGATATTTCAATTACCAAAAAAAAGTGCTTTATCGGATAATCAAAACTTCAGATAATCGAGACTAGACCGTATAATGTCGAAACGTTTTGAATAGCAAGAGCTAGTTTCCTACAACGCATTAGTTAGTAATTTTTCTTCAGATATCTATTCTTATAATGACACTATTTATCTATCAATCATCATTGCAAGACCAAATGTAAACAAATTTAGGACACTTATTTTTGATTAAATTAATGCTTAACATTTCTTACAGTAGCCTCAATTTGATCTTTTCTGATCAGTTTTAAGAAAGTATTTGTTCAATGTTTTGAAAATAAACTTCTATTTTGATTTTTCCTCTCCGTAACCGTTACAAAATATTGAAAAAAATATATTTTAACAAAACAAAAAAGGATAAAAGCTTAATAAAATTCAACATTTTTTCATTTCATATAAACTAAAGATCAGAAATGAAAGAATCCTCATCAAAAGGTTTTCCTTCAAAATTTGGCAAGAATTTTTTTTAAAGAAAGATGGCTAATCCTTTCTACGAAAATCTGTAAAAAAAAAGTATAAAAACAATTTCGGGTGGGTAAACGGGCGGAATTTCGATTTCACTACGTCAAACGTCGAAAGACGACTTATCATTTTTCATAAATAAACAATATTTGTGTCCAAATTAAATAAATTTATGAATTAAAGTGTGATTCACGATAAAACAGTTTACTCATTTACTGATAGGGGGAGAGGGGGTAATATGCACCCTTGGGGCAAAATGCACCCCCTACTTTTCTCGGTATTTGGAAGAATTGTCCGGGGAAAAAACATAGAAATTGGAAGCTTAATATTGCTAAACCATCTTGGAAAAAATTGAGCTTTGTAGTATAAAATCAGCTTAAGTTATTTGCAAAACATTAAAATGTTGTGTTTTCATCTAATTTTTATTGAACTTTCATTATGATTTTTGGACAATATAAAAAGCATTTATTGATATTGTAAGTGTTGAGATATATAGTTTTTGCCATAATCTTCATTACTATGTAGATAAATGTAGAAAAAATGCCATTTTAATTAAATTTTCTACAAAAAGCGTAGTCGGGGCAAAATGCACCGCTTTGAAGCTCCTTTGTAAAAATAGCGGTGTCATCTAGTGGTGACTAGTGAAAACTGCTTTTACCCGGTGCATTTTGCCCCGTTGTTAAAGTGCATTTTGCCCCAATGATGCGGTGCATATTGCCCCGCATGGTAGTTTGAAAAGAATCAGAAATGTTTTTAGAAATTTGATATTTTCGAACAATTTTGTGGTTTTTTAAGACTTTTTTCACATGGATGACAAAGAATAATAGTTGGTATAGAGCATCGAACAAAATTCTTCCACAGTAATGCTGTAATGGTTGAGAAATCACAGATTTCCCATAGGGGGTGCATATTACCCCCTCTCGCCCTACATGTTGTTTGGAATAAATACACAGTAAATTTGTTATTGTACCGCTAAAAATGTGTAAATCTATAAATATTACAACGTTTCTTAACTTTTTCAGTCTAAATTGAGGTTAAGAGGTAATATTACTCCTTTCAATGTTACACCTTCTAGTTTTATACATTTTTTTACTGTGAGATTTCCTCTGTAGAGGTTCACTCCCTCGCAGTGGTGAATGAATTGTTTAGATTTCCATCTCAGTTTGATTACATGTTTATGACTTAGCTTAAAAATCTCACAAAATACAAAATTTCAATATTCGGTAACTTGAATCAAAGTGTTGTAAGTTTTTCGTTGGTTCTGAATTAATTAAATAACACTAAATTTATATTGAAAATCATTTAATCGCTCCAAAACAAATTATTTGTACATGAATATTTTGAAAATAACTTGATACTCAAAGATTATTCCTGTACCACTAAGAAAGTAATAATTTTGAAACATTGTTTTTAATTTGAATTGTCACAGATAATTGCGCGTGGACAAACAAGGAATCCCAAGATAAAAAAAAATGCTTTTATTAGTTGACTCCTCTAGAGATAATTTATGCGATGAAGTTTATTTTAATTTTACCTTCCTTCTAAAATTT